>NW_027188584.1:0-18568 GCF_041381155.1 Argopecten irradians | reverse complement strand
CAAACCAGGGACCCTCAGAATACTAGCCGAGTGCTCTACCGACTGAGCTACATGTACCTGGTCACCGATGATCGACCCAGTCCAATCCCGCTACAGAAATATGGATAAAAAAAAACCTTCAATTTTGTTTCCATGTAAGAGTGGTAAAATCAGACTCAGATTTACATTTGTGTCACATGATAGGGCTGAAAGGGTTAGTTTTGTGATTAATGTATGACATAATTTGTATTGACCTGCAGACTGAACATAATAAATAATGCTCTTCAATTATTGAATTTAGGCAATTCCAGAACTGTAGAAGAGAGACTAAAGACGTAAAGAAAAAGTATTTCAATACCAAACAAAGAGGTAATTTTTAACTAAGCTAAATTTATAAATATCCAATGTAAATTACTCTACAACTCTTCTGATTGTATTGACACATACTCCAATGTAAATTACTCTACAACTATTTCAAGTAAACATAAAATAGTTCTTTAATATAAAACTGTTTGGTCCTTCAGTATTATTTTTTTAAGTAATAGAACAACTACTATCAACTAAAAATAAAAGTGTGTGACTTTGTTTTCTTAAATAAAACTTGCAGTATTTCTTGCAAATGGTGTCAGTACTTTGAACTTTTGAAGAAAGAACACACTATATAAAGCCTTTTGATTTAAACAGAAAGGTCATTAAAACTCATGGAAGGTGAAATACAAAATTGATACTTTTGTAATATTGTATGTCATTAATAGTTTCATTCAATATAATTAGCCAAGGCCAAATTGGATAGTGCCAGACACCCTGGGACGGGAGGCGGACCACCACCAGAAAGCCCTTCTGCTGCTGAAGAGATTATTCTAGCTGCCACAGGCTCAAGGCCTGGAATGATGGGTATCCCTAGTGGGATAGATACAGATGGTAAGTCCACTTATTAGGGTGGGGGTATAATATTGTAATATATATACATACATGTATATATATATTAATGATTCAACACAATGTAATAGTTCTGGATTTATCTTTCATTTATTTAGTTCTCAGATATTTGCTATGACAGAGCCCAAAAGATGTGTTTCAACAAGACAAATATTTGTATAATACAGGAATAGGTAATAAAGGCTAGTGAGAATTATTTTTTAGATTCACAGAATCGTGTGTACAAATATTTAATATGAGTTATTTGACTGTAATCTTTCCCTTATTATGGCCAGATAATAAATGCATAATTCAGATAAAGAAAGGGATAGTTTTAACTTGTGTAATATATGAATTATTTCAGGCTTAAATTGTAAAAATAGTGAATATACATGTACAAGTAACATACACAATCTTTTGATGAACAACACATCTACTCCAATTTACATTTACACACGTATGCATGAACAGGGTTCAATAGCCAAAAAACAGAGTCTGACTTGATACCTGAAGTAAATCAATCTTTATTTAGATTTCTAAGGGGATAAAAACTTAATAACTGTAGGTACTTCATACTTATCACCATTGTTTGATGTTTCATGTTATAAAACAGCAGTGTTGCCAATCTGCCCAGAGAGAGGAGTTTGCAGTGCTGACAGTTTGAATGAAATTCAAGGTAAAGCTTATTTGTGGTAAAAGTAATCTCAATTAAAACAGCAGCTTATCTTATCATAAAATACACACGATAACCAACTAACCAACTGAAGTATTGAAGCAAACATACAAAAGTCATGATTTTTTATCTAAATGTTGAAGTAATCAAGCATATTAAATTCTTTTGACCTCAATACAACATATTTGATCTTATTTTGTACAAAAAAATGTCCAAAATTGACAGTTTTGTTAGTCAACAGATTATATTTACTTCGATCTCATTTTTTTTCCAGCTGCACTTCCATCAACAAATGGATCAGGAAATACTACATGTAAGTAAATAAAGGATCTGAACTGTGAAAGCGTTGAACTGCTTTGTAACGGTTTTATTCTCACTTTGTGCTTTCAATGTTAAAACAAGAGGCCCATGGGCCTTAGTGGTCACCTGAGTTCGGATACAGAATGAAACAAAGACACAAAAAAAATCTATGAAGAGTTTTTTTTTTTCTTATTTTAGCCATTTTGAACAATTTTGGCCCCACCTCTCGGGCTCCTGGGGGTAAGTCGTGGAAAAATTGTTAATAGGAATCAGGTGACCTAATAAGTTTCCGTGGCTTGAGGAACAATTGGAACCCCTATGTAATACTTTTAACTTTTTTTCAGTCACTGTATCATGTTCAGATGTCCCATCATGTTCAGATGCCCCTAACGTTGCTACATGTAGTACTACCGTTACCGTTACTGATGAGCCCATTAGTGGTAAGTATTTACAGTTGCAGTGTTTTATCAACACACTCAGATAATCAATTAACTAGAACACAATACAATTTGTTATAAAATTCTCTTTTTGTATACATGAATACATGTTACCAGTATTTAATTTTGATAACTCCCCCAACTCTTTTAAAAACAAATCATCTTTCAAAGTTCCTCAACCAGTGGAAAAACAAGGAGTCTGAGAAATTAGTTTTGGTAAGTCTAGTAAGTTATTTGATTTCTTATTTTGTACTAAATATTTTTTGCTATACTGGTAAGAGGTAATGAAGTTGTTTCTCTATTTTTTTCAGGAAAACGTTTGTCAACATCACATTGTGATGAATCCAGAAGTAGTAAGTATTTTGATCTGTCCATTCAATATTCAAATGAGTTTAAATCAAGAACATAAATTGCTGTGAAAGTTATTGAACATGTAAACATAAAATGAAGCCATCTCAAAAAATAAATTAGTTAATGGTATTTTTAAAACAACATCTATCTTATGATCATGTAACAAAATCCCAGAAATCCAATGACTGAGCTGTGCTTTTAGAAATATTAGAGATCTAACTCTGCACATAATTTGCATGCTTTTGTTATTGATTTCACCTTGTGATAGAGGTTCTTTTTATTGTTTAAACATAAATGTGTGTTTTGAACATTTGTACTTCAGAAAAACAGAAAACCACATCTGTCCTGACAGAAAAAAACCTCCTTCTTGACAACCAGAGGCTTCAAGAAGAAATAGAGAAAATAAAAGAGTGACAGAAAAAGAATCAAAACTGAAAGTGAAAAGTTGGAAAAAGAAAAGCAAGTGCTTGACTTAAAATTTGCCTACTGGGACCTTGAAGTTACAGCACGAATTTCAATTTTAAATGTACATGTATTTAACTTTTTATTTAAGGATTAACTTGAATAGATTTTTTATGTTATGGAGATATAACACAAAAATCTGAGTGTACTCTAAATAAACCGCGAAGCGGTTTTATGATGAGAGTACACTCAGATTTTTGTGTTATATCTCCATAACATAAAAAATCTATTCAAATTAATCCTTATAATTCAATTTACTAAAGATAATCTCTTCAACATTTAAAATTCATTTTGGGACTCTTTTGTCTATAAAATTATTACGCCGTCATCTCAGCCAATCAGAAGCGATGGTTACAAACGGTGACGCCATTTGTTTTTTTCCTTTATGGGCTGATAAAGTAAATTTTTAAGCCAATGAAAATGCTCGTAACAAGCAAAATTGAATTATATCTTGTTAAAACAAGCGACAGTTTCAATATATTACTTCTAAAGTATACTTGAACACAAATAAGTTGATACAAAGTGTCTTTGCATGCAGTCTTATTAAAATTAGACTTGTAAATCCGCTCCACTACTATACTCTACCTTACGCTCTAATACAAGTTCTTACATGGTCTGAGGTGACCATGTATGGGAAGTTGTTAGATCTTGTATTGGAACGTAACGTAGAACAGCATAGTGGGAGCAGAATTTCAAGTCTAATTTTAATGAGATTGCTATGCATGGGGCTTAACCTTAGGTATATCTGTTGACTTATATATAATTACAGATTGTTGTGTTGTTTGTTAATTTTGGCAAAATACAACAATCTACAACTCAACAGTTACACACTTTTTATCAACTTAGTTATGTTTAAGTACACCTAAGAAGTGATACATAGGCATATCAAACAGAGTTGACTTATTTTAAAAGTATTGTCTGGCAATATGATTTCTTTACATGTTTTCCATCTGGCTGAGCAAGTACTCCCTGATCTTGGATATGGAGTTGATTGTTGTTATCAATCTCCACATCCAAGATGTCCGACCTTAAAATACCTATATTGTGCAATATAATACATGCTGATGTCACAGTCACTGCACACTCAGGTGCCATTCTGAGACCGAATCTCAGGCAAGGAAATCTGGCCTTCAATACTCCGAAGGTTTGTTCTACTCGAACTCTGGTCCTACACAGGCTGCTGTTGAACCGTTCCTGTGACCGGTCAGCTGGATGAAGGTATGGTGTCATCATATACCTTCTGCATGCGTACCCAGAGTCTCCCAGCAACAAACCATCATGTACTCCTGTTATGTAATTAAAAGATGACTATTTAGACTTTCAACAATAGTGTGTTAAAAAAAAAATCCCCACTTTTCAATTATTTGAAACAACAAAACTTAAATAATTAACCTACATAAACATCTTGTTTTCATTATCAATCTTTATCTATGTAGAGATATCAAATCTCCATATTGTAACGTATGAAATAATTCGTGAACGTCTTCGAATCAACTGTCTAAGAATATAATTGACTCATTACCATTTTCAAATTGGTCTTTCAATGCAGAGGAATTCCAAATCCTGGAGTCATGGACACTGCCTGGCCAGGATGCATTGAAGCTTGTTATCCTCATGTGGGCATCACAGATTGCCTGTTGCATGAATACACATTACATGTAACAGTGTATTTCATATTTATTATATGTATAGAAAAACGATGAATTTCAGCATTGTATAGAAACTACATTAACATCTTACAATATGGTTTATAATTCATTTCATATGAAAAGTGAAATTTCACATCAAAAGAAAGTGAAATATAGTGAATTACCATAATTTAAAAAAAAAAAAAAAAAAGCACGATTTAATATTAATCACAAATTTAATAGCTTATTATGTACAGAAGATCTATTTAATCAAAGTTTTCCTGCATATAAAAAAAACTGTGTATCAGTAATAATACTTTCCATAAACTTTTCAAGATCAACACAGGTAAGATATTTATTATTTGAAAGACTGTGCACATTACGTATGCAACTAACTTTGTCAAGGCATTAATGACTATTTGGACAGTCAAAAATCTACCGGTAAAAAGTTCACCTCCCTGTAGGAGTTGTCTCTCTTGACCTGTTATGAGACATACATTTCGTGTATCGAAGAAATATTTATTTTCGTAATTTTACCTGTACGTTAAGGGAATGATACCTTTTCTATTCAGGAAGTCAGCTTCGTTCTGTGTTGGGCGTTTTATTCTGATGAAGGTTCCATCAACGCAGCCGAGCACATTAGGGAATCCTTAGAATGAGTAAAGGGAACCGGTATTGTATTTCATATTTTCACATCAATGTATTTTATTCATGATTGTTTTGTTTCAGCTTTCTTTTCTCGTTATCAATGAAACACAGGTACAGTATACATGTATATATAAGTGCATTGCATATACGCGTTACATTTTATCTCTATTATACAAACATGTATAGGATTCAGGTTTTAACTATTTTAACGCCTTACCAAATCAAGACACTTCCATTCAGAATCAACAGGCAATACATCAAAATCTTCTATTCAAATGTTGACACCTTATCATCAGACAAAAAATTGGAGCTATTAGAAATTATTGAAAATGACAAGCCAGATATCATCTGTTTAACTGAAATTTTTCCAAAACATACAAGCCTTCATCTCGACGAGGATTCCTACCATCTGAGAAACTACACAACTAATATCTCAACAGTCAGTCACAGAGGAGTAGTAATCTACACCAGAGATACACTGAATGCTGAAAAAACTGATCAGCACATACCTTTTCAAGAATATACTACAATCTCTGTAAAACTCAACGAAAAAGATGAACTTTTGATATGCTGTGTGTATACGAAGCCCAAACAGCCCAGAGGACAACAATAAACATCTGAACGAGTTGATAGACAGTCTGGGAAACACAAAATGCTATTCACACATATTGCTACTCGGTGACTTTAATTACAAGGAGATTGATTGGAAAAACCAGATATCACTGTCAGGCCTAAATAACCCAGCAACAAAATTCCTAGAAGCAAACACGTGACAATTTCCTGATCCAACACGTAACTAGTCCAACACGTTTACCGAGTAAATCAGATCCAATCTACTTTAGACCTCATTTTTACCAACGAAGAAGAAATGATACGAGACATATCCTATGAATCAGGACTGGGGGAAAAGTGACCATCTAAAGTCTTCAGTTTAGACTTTACTGTTACAAGTGAGAACAGTCCCTCTAGAGAATCCTCAAAACTACATACTCATCGGAAATTTCTTGCAAGTGTAAAAGGTCAGTACACACAGAGGAGAAAATGCCTAACCTCAGCCAAGATAGAGACTCTGTTCATCGTGTGTAGACTCAATCCTGCGATGGTCCTGATGCTCAGCTTAGGAGAATCCCTTACTGTTCACTTTTAAACTACTTTATAGATCGGAGAAATTCTATACCAGTGTGCTTAGGGGGAGACAAACACCAGACTATACCTCAAAACCGTGAGTGAGACTTGAGTCACGAGGCCAAGTTCAGCCATCTCCGGTAGCATAAAAACCGTTGCTGGATTATTAAATTATTAACATTGATAAGAGTACAGAAGGTATAACTTCACTCCTTTAACAAACATATCTGCTCTGGAAACCATTGCCTACAAAACGCAAATTCGATCCTCGAAATAACAACTACGAAAAGGACCTTGCCGGGAAGATCAAAACAAACCCAAAACTATTTCTGGTCTCATGTCAAATCCAAATCCAGAGTTAAATCAACCATAGGAGAAATAAAAAAAACCAAATGGCGAACTATCAACCAATAACAAGGAAACAGCTGATACATTAAACAACTACTTTGCAAGTGTATTTGTCAAAGACCAAGATGCCGAATTTACCTCCCTTTCCCGAAGACATCAACAAGACGACATAGTCAACATAGACATTACAGAAGAAAAGGTACTAAAAGCCATTAAGAATATTAACCCAAACAAGTCTCCTGGCCTGACAACATTTCACCCAAAGTTTATAACCGAAGCAGCAGAAGAACTAAAAGGACCTTTGAAAAATTATTTTTAAAAAGTCCCTACAAAACTGTAAATTACCATCAGCATGGAAAGAAGCCATAGTCACTCCATTATTCAAAAAGGGAGCAAAAAACGATCCTAGCAATTACAGACCAATTAGCTTAACATCAGTCCCATCAAAAATCATGCAACGGATAGTGAGGGATGAAATTGTAGCTTATATGGATATCAACAACCTATTTACTCCTCATCAACATGGCTTCAGATCTGGAAAATCGTGTGTCACTCAGTTACTAGAATCCATGGAAAACTGGACCAGAAGCATAGATTCAGGAAAAAGTGTTGATGTCATTTACCTGGACTTTAGTAAGGCTTTCGACAAAGTCTCGCACAAATTCCTCCTCCATAAATTAAAACAGTACGGAATCAACACGGTAAACATGTTGGGATGGATCAAAGCCTTTCTCGACAACATGACACAACGAGTAACGGTAAATGGAGCAACATCAGAACCTCATCCAGTTACAAGTGGAGTACCGCAGGGGAGTGTACTAGGACCAATCCTCTTCTTGATCTATGTCAATGACATGCCAGACATGCTAAACTGTACAATTAAACTTTTTGCTGACGACACAAAGTTATACTCTAAAATCAACAATATGGATGATAGACAAAACCTGCAGCACAACATAGACCAAATGTGTAAATGGACACAGACCTGGCTAATGAAACTTAATACATCCAAATGTAAATACCTGGAGATAGGCAGATCTCAAGGAAACCATGTTTATACTATTAGTCAAGATGGCATCGCAACACCAGTACAAAAAGTAGAGTCGGAAAAGGATTTAGGAGTGAACATTGACCAAAACCTGCAGTTCTCAATTCATGCCAAACTCGTCAAGCTCAAAGGCCAACAAAATCATCGGTCTAATGTTTAGATCATTCTCATATATGAGTCCTCAAATGTTCCTGGCACTGTATAAATCACTTATTCGTCCAATTGTGGAATACGCAACACCAGTATCCTCACCACACCTGGTCAGAGACATGACCGTCATTGAAAATGTACAAAGACGAGCAACAAAAAGGATACCGTGTTTAAAGCATCTATCCTACCAAGATCGCTTAAAGAGTCTAAGTCTACCAACACTTCAATATCGTAGAGAGCGCGCAGATATCATCCAAACCTACAAAATTCTAAATCATTTGGACATACTGAACGTTGAGTCACTATTCGATGAAATTGGACGAACTTCAACAAGGGGGCACTCCAGAAAACTATATAAAAGGCAATTCAGACTGGGAAAATCAGGCCACTTCTTCAGCAACAGAGTTATCAACATCTGGAATTCTCTACCAGAGGAAGTGGTGTGTTCACCATCTCTTAACACCTTCAAGTCAAGACTCAATAAGTACTGGAAAAACCACCAGCAAAATTTCAACCATCTTTCTGACAAAATTGTATAAATCGGGTGAATAAAATACTCACAGGAATGGACAGCAAACCCTGTGATATTCTAAATCCATGGAAACTTTTTAATCAGTGTTTTTATCAGTGTCTGGCACTTATATATGTGTCGGTATCTCATTACTATGAGATTAAGTAACATTATGTATATATATATATCTCCTGTTCCCCTAACAACGGAAAAGGATTTCAACATTAATGAAATGACTGTATATACATTATTTTAAGCAACCGGAAGTCCATAGTACGCGTTAGGAGTACACAATGTCATTGTTTGAAGAAACTTTAATACATCTCCACAAGCTAGTCTTAGCTTACCAATGATGTCAAACTGAGCGAAAAACATACACTTGTGATTGTTTCATATTAACTCTTTATCAGAGAGCAATGCTTTCCAGCAAGTACTAGATATCGTCACAGGTATAGAAAAAAAACCCAACACACTCCTAACTATTTACCAGGGTTCTATGTAATATAGAGGAAATATAGCTCCCCATACTGTACTATATTTTGTACAAAAATATAGGGGAGGAGGGGGGTTATGATTTTTTTCTATATTACATAGAACCCGGGCACCTGTAATTACTATATATGAACAATAATGCTTGAAATTATATATACACTGGTTTATTTATGTATTTTCATTTATCGTTTTTTTTTTGGCTCATTGTTTTACATTGTCTTTTCGTCAAATCGATATTTAGGCTAAATTGAAATATATCAAACTAACTACTGTATTTCATTTACTGTACATGTACATGTACTAGGCCTTATCAATCTCTCTCTCTTATCTAAATAATTTCGTAAGTTGCTATGATTTGTCCATATTGATTTCGTTTTTGTCTTATTAAATATACTTTGAATTTTCAAAAATGTGTTGATCTTATTTGAGGCCCTTTCCAATTTTTTTAAAGTCGACAAACAAACGTCGTGTCGGCACATTAATAAGACTGCGGACTAATGATCATTGACTTGAATGCAACTCTTTTTAGTTGCGTTTTTAATTGACATTAATTAGTTATGATATACACATTTATTAGTTCCATATACTGTAGTCGCTTGATGTGTATAATTTAATTACATCAAACTGTGATATGAAATGCAAACGAACAAACCATGAACAACTTCAGTGTTCAACTCAAGTAACATGTAGCTTGTTGTCACACAAGGTGCTTGTTTAGTAACACCGTCGTCATCACTGACGTCACTTCCGCTACCGTTGAAGTTTGGATTGAGTGTTGTTTTGAAGGACGGCGTGTGTAACTGCTGTTATTTCAATATATGTGAGCTTTTTTGTTTTGAAAACAATATTTTTTCATGCACGATCTTACCTGCTATTGACCCAAACTCTTGTTTGACTGTTGTTGCCGCCCTGCCAGTCGGAAATTTGATGAAATCTTTCACAAGGACTGGTCAAAGCTCTTGTGACACGCCGCACAATTCCTGCTAATGGTGGGCTGGGAAATCCTGTTCAAAGAATCGCCAATCAACTGCTGGAACGCGCCTGTTGCTAAAAATCTTAATGTTACTAGCACCTGCAATAGAGGCGGAAGCGCGAGGCTGCGTTTCGTACGATGTGTGTTACAACATTTTCTATTAGACCTACAATAAAAATGATCGTTCTTGGTCTAAACCTAAACCGAAGGAACACTTCGTCCTCGTTTAAAGTTTCTAAGGGGTTTGTCCTGTCCACGAATACCCTTGGTCTTGGAAGAACACGTTCTCTTAATTCACGTTGCACAAATCTACCTCCTGCCATCTTGCGAACTTATTGTGATCTTGAGCATGGGTAGAACTATACTCAAGGAAAGTTGAGAACGTGCTCAAGATTCTGAGCATAGAATTTTTCATGAATACGACCTGAGCATGAGTACGAAAACGGTGAGTACAATATTTGAATTTTGAGTACAAAATCTTGAGTTTGAGCATGAGAACGGTTTCATGAATACGAGGACGAAGTGTTCCGTCGGTTTAGGTTTAGACCAAGAACGATCATTTTTATTGTAGGTCTAATAGAAAATGTTGTAACACATCGTACGAAACGCAGCCTCGCGCTTCCGCCTCTATTGCAGGTGCTAGTAACATTAAGATTTTTAGCAACAGGCGCGTTCCAGCAGTTGATTGGCGATTCTTTGAACAGGATTTCCCAGCCCACCATTAGCAGGATTGTGCGGCGTGTCACAAGAGCTTTGACCAGTCTTGTGAAAGATTTCATCAAATTTCCGACTGGCAGGGCGGCAACAACAGTCAAACAAGAGTTTGGGTCAATAGCAGGTAAGATCGTGCATGAAAAAATATTGTTTTCAAAACAAAAAAAGCTCACATATATTGAAATAACAGCAGTTACACACGCCGTCCTTCAAAACAACACTCAATCCAAACTTCAACGGTAGCGGAAGTGACGTCAGTGATGACGACGGTGTTACTAAACAAGCACCTTGTGTGACAACAAGCTACATGTAACTTGAGTTGAACACTAAAGTTGTTCATGGTTTGTTCGTTTGCATTTCATATCACAGTTTGATGTAATTAAATTATACACATCAAGCGACTACAGTATATGGAACTAATAAATGTGTATATCATAACTAATTAATGTCAATTAAAAAACGCAACTAAAAAGAGTTGCATTCAAGTCAATGATCATTAGTCCGCAGTCTTATTAATGTGCCGACACGACGTTTGTTTGTCGACTTTAAAAAAATTGGAAAGGGCCTCAAATAAGATCAACACATTTTTGAAAATTCAAAGTATATTTAATAAGACAAAAACGAAATCAATATGGACAAATCATAGCAACTTACGAAATTATTTAGATAAGAGAGAGAGATTGATAAGGCCTAGTACATGTACATGTACAGTAAATGAAATACAGTAGTTAGTTTGATATATTTCAATTTAGCCTAAATATCGATTTGACGAAAAGACAATGTAAAACAATGAGCCAAAAAAAACGATAAATGAAAATACATAAATAAAACCAGTGTATATATAATTTCAAGCATTATTGTTCATATATAGTAATTACAGGTGCCCGGGTTCTATGTAATATAGAAAAAAATCATAACCCCCCTCCCTCCCCTATATTTTTGTACAAAATATAGTACAGTATGGGGGAGCTATATTTACTCTATATTACATAGAACCCTGGTAAATAGTTAGGAGTGTGTTGGGTTTTTATTTTATACCTGTGACGATATCTAGTACTTGCTGGAAAGCATTGCTCTCTGATAAAGAGTTAATATGAAACAATCACAAGTGTATGTTTGTATAATAGAGATAAAATGTACCGCGTATATGCAATGCACTTATATATACATGTATACTGTACCTGTGTTTCATTGATAACGAGAAAAGAAAGCTGAAACAAAACAATCATGAATAAAATACATTGATGTGAAAATATGAAATACAATACCGGTTCCCTTTACTCATTCTAAGGATTCCCTAATGTGCTCGGCTGCGTTGATGGAACCTTCATCAGAATAAAACGCCCAACACAGAACGAAGCTGACTTCCTGAATAGAAAAGGGTATCATTCCCTTAACGTACAGGTAAAATTACGAAAATAAATATTTCTTCGATACACGAAATGTATGTCTCATAACAGGTCAAGAGAGACAACTCCTACAGGGAGGTGAACTTTTTACCGGTAGATTTTTGACTGTCCAAATAGTCATTAATGCCTTGACAAAGTTAGTTGCATACGTAATGTGCACAGTCTTTCAAATATATAAATATCTTACCTGTGTTGATCTTGAAAAGTTTATGGAAAGTATTATTACTGACACAGTTTTTTTTATATGCAGGAAAACTTTGATTAAATAGATCTTCTGTACATAATAAGCTATTAAATTTGTGATTAATATTAAATCGTGCTTTTTTTTTTTTTTAAATTATGGTAATTCACTATATTTCACTTTCTTTTGATGTGAAATTTCACTTTTCATATGAAATGAATTATAAACCATATTGTAAGATGTTAATGTAGTTTCTATACAATGCTGAAATTCATCGTTTTTTTCTATATAAATAACAAGTATAAACTAATGCACATATAATAAATATGAAATACACTGTTACATGTAATGTGTATTAATGCAACAGGCAATCTGTGATGCCCACATGAGGATAACAAGCTTCAATGCATCCTGGCCAGGCAGTGTCCATGACTCCAGGATTTGGAATTCCTCTGCATTGAAAGACCAATTTGAAAATGGTAATGAGTCAATTATATTCTTAGACAGTTGATTCGAAGACGTTCACGAATTATTTCATACGTTACAATATGGAGATTTGATATCTCTACATAGATAAAGATTGATAATGAAAACAAGATGTTTATGTAGGCTAATTATTTAAGTTTTGTTGTTTCAAATAATTGAAAAGTGGGGATTTTTTTTAACACACTATTGTTGAAAGTCTAAATAGTCATCTTTTAATTACATAACAGGAGTACATGATGGTTTGTTGCTGGGAGACTCTGGGTACGCATGCAGAAGGTATATGATGACACCATACCTTCATCCAGCTGACCGGTCACAGGAACGGTTCAACAGCAGCCTGTGTAGGACCAGAGTTCGAGTAGAACAAACCTTCGGAGTATTGAAGGCCAGATTTCCTTGCCTGAGATTCGGTCTCAGAATGGCACCTGAGTGTGCAGTGACTGTGACATCAGCATGTATTATATTGCACAATATAGGTATTTTAAGGTCGGACATCTTAGATGTGGAGATTGATAACAACAATCAACTCCATATCCAAGATCAGGGAGTACTTGCTCAGCCAGATGGAAAACATGTAAGAAATCATATTGCCAGACAATACTTTTAAAATAAGTCAACTCTGTTTGATATGCCTATGTATCACTTCTTAGGTGTACTTAAACATAACTAAGTTGATAAAAAGTGTGTAACTGTTGAGTTGTAGATTGTTGTATTTTGCCAAAATTTACAAACAACACAACAATCTGTAATTATATATAAGTCAACAGATATACCTAAGGTTAAGCCCCATGCATAGCAATCTCATTAAAAAATTAGACTTGAAATTCTGCTCCCACTATGCTGTTCTACGTTACGTTCCAATACAAGATCTAACAACTTCCCATACAGGGTCACCTCAGACCATGTAAGAACTTGTATTAGAGCGTAAGGTAGAGTATCGTAGTGGAGCGGATTTACAAGTCTAATTTTAATAAGACTGCATGCAAAGACACTTTGTATCAACTTATTTGTGTTCAAGTATACTTTAGAAGTAATATATTGAAACTGTCGCTTGTTTTAACAAGATATAATTCAATTTTGCTTGTTACGAGCATTTTCATTGGCTTAAAAAATTTACTTTATCAGCCCATAAAGGAAACAAATGGCGTCACCGTTTGTAACGTCGCTTCTGATTGGCTGAGATGACGGCGTAATAATTTTATAGACAAAAGAGTCCCAAAATGAATTTTGAATGTTGAAGAGATTATCTTTAGTAAATTGAATTATAAGGATTAATTTGAATAGATTTTTTTATGTTATGGAGATATAACACAAAAAATCTGAGTGTACTCTCATCATAAACCGCTTCGCGGTTTATTTAGAGTACACTCAGATTTTTGTGTTATATCTCCATAACATAAAAAATCTATTCAAGTTAATCCTTAAATAAAAGTTAAATACATGTACATTTAAAATTGAAATTCGTGCTGTAACTTCAAGGTCCAGTAGGCAAATTTTAAGTCAAGCACTTGCTTTTCTTTTTCCAACTTTTCACTTTCAGTTTTGATTCTTTTTCTGTCCTCTTTTATTTTCTCTATTTCTTCTTGAAGCCTCTGGTTGTCAAGAAGGAGGTTTTTTTCTGTCAGGACAGATGTGGTTTTCTGTTTTTCTGAAGTACAAATGTTCAAACACACATTTATGTTTAAACAATAAAAAGAACCTCTATCACAAGGTGAAATCAATAACAAAAGCATGCAAATTATGTGCAGAGTTAGATCTCTAATATTTCTAAAAGCACAGCTCAGTCATTGGATTTCTGGGATTTTGTTACATGATCATAAGATAGATGTTGTTTTAAAAATACCATTAACTAACTTATTTTTGAGATGGCTTCATTTTATGTTTACATGTTCAATAACTTTCACAGCAATTTATGTTCTTGATTTAAACTCATTTGAATATTGAATGACAGATCAAAATACTTACTACTTCTGGATTCATCACAATGTGATGTTGACAAACGTTTTCCTGAAAAAAATAGAGAAACAACTTCATTACCTCTTACCAGTATAGCAAAAAATATTTAGTACAAAATAAGAAATCAAATAACTTACTAGACTTACCAAAACTAATTTCTCAGACTCCTTGTTTTTCCACTGGTTGAGGAACTTTGAAAGATGATTTGTTTTTAAAAGAGTTGGGGGAGTTATCAAAATTAAATACTGGTAACATGTATTCATGTATACAAAAAGAGAATTTTATAACAAATTGTATTGTGTTCTAGTTAATTGATTATCTGAGTGTGTTGATAAAACACTGCAACTGTAAATACTTACCACTAATGGGCTCATCAGTAACGGTAACGGTAGTACTACATGTAGCAACGTTAGGGGCATCTGAACATGATGGGACATCTGAACATGATACAGTGACTGAAAAAAAGTTAAAAGTATTACATAGGGGTTCCAATTGTTCCTCAAGCCACGGAAACTTATTAGGTCACCTGATTCCTATTAACAATTTTTCCACGACTTACCCCCAGGAGCCCGAGAGGTGGGGCCAAAATTGGTCAAAATGGCTAAAATAAGAAAAAAAAAAAAACTCTTCATAGATTTTTTTTGTGTCTCTTTGTTTCATTCTGTATCCGAACTCAGGTGACCACTAAGGCCCATGGGCCTATTGTTTTAACATTGAAAGCACAAAGTGAGAATAAAACCGTTACAGCAGTTCAACGCTTTCACAGTTCAGATCCTTTATTTACTTACATGTAGTATTTCCTGATCCATTTGTTGATGGAAGTGCAGCTGGAAAAAAATGAGATCGAAGTAATATAATCTGTTGACTAACAAAACTGTCAATTTTGGACATATTTTTTGTGTACAAAATAAGATCAAATATGTTGTATTGAGGTCATAAGAATTTAATATGCTTGATTACTTCAACATTTAGATAAAAAATCATGACTTTTGTATGTTTGCTTCAATACTTCAGTTGGTTAGTTGGTTATCGTGTGTATTTTATGATAAGATAAGCTGCTGTTTTAATTGAGATTACTTTTACCACAAATAAGCTTTACCTTGAATTTCATTCAAACTGTCAGCACTGCAAACTCCTCTCTCTGGGCAGATTGGCAACACTGCTGTTTTATAACATGAAACATCAAACAATGGTGATAAGTATGAACTACCTACAGTTATTAAGTTTTATCCCCTTAGAAATCTAAATAAAGATTGATTTACTTCAGGTATCAAGTCAGATTCTGTTTTTTTGGCTATTGAACCCTGTTCATGCATATGTGTGTAAATGTAAATTGGAGTAGATGTGTAGAAAACTATCCCTTTCTTTATCTGAATTATGCATTTATTATCTGGCCATAATAAGGGAAAGATTACAGTCAAATAACTCATATTAAATATTTGTACACACGATTCTGTGAATCTAAAAAATAATTCTCACTAGCCTTTATTACCTATTCCTGTATTATACAAATATTTGTCTTGTTGAAACACATCTTTTGGGCTCTGTCATAGCAAATATCTGAGAACTAAATAAATGAAAGATAAATCCAGAACTATTACATTGTGTTGAATCATTAATATATATATACATGTATGTATATATATTACAATATTATACCCCCACCCTAATAAGTGGACTTACCATCTGTATCTATCCCACTAGGGATACCCATCATTCCAGGCCTTGAGCCTGTGGCAGCTAGAATAATCTCTTCAGCAGCAGAAGGGCTTTCTGGTGGTGGTCCGCCTCCCGTCCCAGGGTGTCTGGCACTATCCAATTTGGCCTTGGCTAATTATATTGAATGAAACTATTAATGACATACAATATTACAAAAGTATCAATTTTGTATTTCACCTTCCATGAGTTTTAATGACCTTTCTGTTTAAATCAAAAGGCTTTTATATAGTGTGTTCTTTCTTCAAAAGTTCAAAGTACTGACACCATTTGCAAGAAATACTGCAAGTTTTTATTTAAGAAAACAAAGTCACACACTTTTATTTTAGTTGATAGTAGTTGTTCTATTACTTAAAAAAAATAATACTGAAGGACCAAACAGTTTTATATTAAAGAACTATTTATGTTTATGTTTACTTGAAATAGTTGTAGAGTAATTTACATTGGATATTTATAAATTTAGCTTAGTTAAAAATTACCTCTTTGTTTGGTATTGAAATACTTTTTCTTTACGTCTTTAGTCTCTCTTCTACAGTTCTGGAATTGCCTAAATTCAATAATTGAAGAGCATTATTTATTATGTTCAGTCTGCAGGTCAATACAAATTATGTCATACATTTATCACAAAACTAACCCTTTCAGCCCTATCATGTGACACAAATGTAAATCTGAGTCTGATTTTACCACTCTTACATGGAAACAAAATTGAAGGTTTTTTTTTATCCATATTTCTGTAGCGGGATTGGACTGGGTCGATCATCGGTGACCAGGTACATGTAGCTCAGTCGGTAGAGCACTCGGCTAGTATTCTGAGGGTCCCTGGTTTGAATCCTAGCTGGTCTGGCCGCTACATTTTCTCCTCTCCTGTTACATTTCCATAAATACTAGTCACGTTACCACTACATGTAGCTTCATTTGTATACTATGCTGACTGGACAGCAGGGGCAATATATATTTATTGCTTATCTTAACAGAACATATTCTGTTTGCAAATAAAAAAGCTATTTACTACTGTAACATTTCATCTATCACTATCAAAAGTCTTTAAGTTAATGTTGAGCCCTGTTATGAAATTAAAATTATTTCAATAAATTGATATATCACAGCCATTAGGCCCCATACAGTTGTACAGGATACGGAGCCTGACGTTCTGCAAATAAAAATACAAAATTAGCCGTATATAAGCCTAAATTTCAATAATGTATAGGGGTATTTTTATATACTTATCCTGTGTATGTATTGTATGTAGATTCTAGTAATATAAGCTTTCTGTGGTTGAAAATTTAAAATTATTATGTATCCAAATACATTGTAGATCTACTTTTGTCCGATCTCTGTACATAAGTAGACCTACATTATCACATTACAAAATACACCTAGATATATTGGTGGTACAATGTAGCCCTAGTTAAAAGTTTGTGTCAGGCCATGCAGAAACAGAAAGTTGAACACCGATCGCGAGGCGACGTTTGGGCCTAGTCAGCTTAGGCTTAAAACACGTAAATTGTAAACAATATTGTAAGTGCAGTGGGATAGATTATAAAAATAATAGGCATGGGCCAGCAATTAAACTTATCGTAATGGTCAGCTTGATCCGGTAGATGACAAAAGAGCTGCTTCGTCTGTAAATGATGTCTATTCAATAACAAATCCTATATTCTAAAAATAGATACGAAACGTGATTGGGTGACGCGCGTAACACTAAAAAGCGGCACAGCTGAGAAGCGTAAACGGACAAACAACGCCAGGCCTCAACTACGGGCAGATACTGTAAAATCAGTGTTTTTCGCTATGCGGAATTGTGTAAGCTTATGACTATCAACTTAATACCCTTTTCATAATGGAATATGTACGCCTTCTGAAAATGATTTTATTATTTCATGTGTGTTTTCATGATACTTACGAATTTAGGACCTGGGTGATGTTTGTCCCATGTTTCTTTCCTCTTAGCAGTTAATTTTGTAATGCCAGGCCCAGACATTGATCCAAACAGTACATTTTCGTTAGAATGTACTGCTTGGATCAAGGGCTGCCTCCTCCTCCGCAGTCCACACAGTCTTTTT
>NW_027188583.1:0-18627 GCF_041381155.1 Argopecten irradians | reverse complement strand
TGGACGGAAATACTTTTCGCGATTCTGACGAATGGAAAGAAAACGGGAGGGTCTCTTTATTGACACGTCCGTTAGAGTCTAGGTATTCTTATGGATGACAAGCACGAAAGATTTATCGAAAGAATGGTTAGTTATATATGTACCATTTGATATTGTTCATTGTATGCACATGACACTAGAGACGGCTTGGTAAGACGTACCAGTATAGGCAGCACATCGATGTGCCACCAAACCTGTGTATCTAACAAATGCTGTGTTATATATTGATGTTTTCGCTTGTGTTCAATATGTGTAGTATACATGTGGTGTTGATTGTATGATTTCTGTCCACGATATATATAGAACAAAGGATGGATTGAAATAGTTTCCATAAATATGCGGGTAAGTGAATATACAATTTACATGTTAAATTATCGGATTTACTTATCTGAACCTACATGTACATGTACGTATTATGGTATTGTGATTTTTTAAACTTGCTAGTTATCTTTCTCATTCATATCAGAAACTTTTTTTTCTTATCTAATATATACAAACGTATATGTATGTTTATGATCATATATCATTGATATGCGCTTATCAGGGTAATTCCTTTCTCTGTTATAACTGTACAATTGTACATTGTAATACAAAGTGGTTATTCTCAGAGTCATTTGAAGATGAAGTGCTAAAATTTTAACCGGATTAAAAATGCATTCGTATGTGTTTTTTATATATATATAATCGTTAAGAATAACATCAGGATTTCAATGGTTGCTTTTTTTTTTTTTTTTTTCAGTACTGTAAAAATTGGATTCTTTTTGAAATCCGTAATATAATAGATATCTGTCATATTTTATATATTGTCAGTACACTACTCCTTCATTTTTTTCGTAATACTTAAGAGATTAATCTCCTCTAATTAAACTATTTGTGTATAATTTTCGAGAATCGTATTAGTCTTATTAAGTTATTTGAGGTTGTTTACTGTGCTATATTGGTGAATGTGACCATCATATCCGGAAATATTTTAAAACCGGATCAGAGAATTATTAAGCCTAGTCTTTGTCGGCTCAGCGCTTGAGGCTTGTAGTCAAGAAACATTGTGTTATGAAGGCGTCTGGTTGACACTGATATCATAATTCATCTTTGCGGTGTGAGTGAAACATGGTCAGATTGGCCATGGTGTGTCCGTGGTTTTTTTTGGAAGAATCTGTCGTACATGTATGTCAGGTAGTAATCTTTGATGTCGCCCAATTTGATAATGTTTTTAAACTCTCTTTTTGTATTTCTTTCCTCTTTCTGTAATCTTTCATCTCCCTACTCTTTTAGGCTGGAAACGGTGGAACTTAAGTATTTCATAAGAAAGTCAAAGTGGAAGGTGTGAGGCTAGTCTCGGCTAATGTGCAAGGTCTTTCGAATAGAATAAAACGTAAAGATGTATTTTTCTTATCTTAGAGACACGAAATAAGCATATCTTTTGTCTACAAGATACACATTTTACTACGGACAATGAAGAAATTATTAGGAATGAATGGGGTTACGAATCGTATTTTTTCGTCTTTTCGTGGGAAATGCGCGTGGAGTAGCAATTCTTTTCAGTAGTAACTTTGAGTTTAAAGTTCACAAGGAGAAGAAAGATTTATCTGGAAATTTTTTAGCTTTAGACATAGAGAAATCGATTCTGACATATACTTGAAGAAATAAAAATCCAGTGAAACAAGCACGTCTTGATTTTTTCATTGTTTCAGAGAGTTTACTGCCAAGTATTGACCAGTCAGGCATAGATTCTGGGTATAGATCAGATCATTCATTTCCAAATATATCTCTTACAATAAATGAATTCAAAAGGGGTAAAGGAACTTGGAAAATTAATAATTCTCTTCTGTATGACCAAGATTATCTGCATTTAGTTAATAATTGCATTAGCAAAGTGAAAAAGCAATACTGTTTACCAGTTTATCTTTTAAATAATATTGAAAACATTGCTAATTCCGAGATTCAATTTTCTATTGATGATCAACTATTTTTAGAAACCTTGCTCATGGAAATCCGAGGATGTACAATTTCATATGCATCATATAAGAAAAAACAAGAAAAACTGTAGAGAAGATAATCTAAGAAAGAGATACAAAAACTTGAGGCACAGGAAAACACTAATTTAGATGAATTAAATGATAAGAAAAAGGATTTAGAGAGGATAAGATCACATAAGATAAAAGGTAGTATTTATAAGATCAAGAGTAAAATGGGCAGAAGAAGTGAAAAAACCAACTAGTTATTTTTTCAGTTTGGAAAATAGAAACTATACCTCAAAAATAATACCAAAACTGCAGACTCAAAAGTAACAAGGTATAAACAAAACAAGAAGATATTTTGGAGGAAGTATGTTCATTTTTTTTAAACTCTCTATGGTGTCCCTGAAAATACAGATCTAGAAGATAATATACAAAATGTGAATTTATCAAACTATCTTAATTATAATGAAAAGCCTAAGTTATCTCAAGAAGAATCTGATCATTTGGAAGGGGAAATCTCATATCAAGAGGCAGGACAAACTTTAAAATTAATGAAATATAATAAAAGTCCAGGATCAGATGGATTTACTACAGAATTTTTTAAATGTTTCTGGGGAAAATTGGGGGATTTTATTGTAAGATCAATAAATTTTGGCTATCGTTCAGGCCAACTTTCTATCACATAGAGACAAGGAATTATAACTTGCATACCAAAGGCAGATAAACCTAGGCATTTCATTAAAAATTGGAGACCTATATCACTTTTAAACATTGTTTATAAGATTGCATCTGGTACTATTGCTAATAGAATAAAAACCGTTCTTAATAAATTAATAAGTGATGATCAAACTGGTTTTATTTCTGGGCGTTATATTGGAGTAAATACTAGATTAATATATGATATTATGCATTATACTGAGGAAAATGACATACCAGGCATGCTTTTGATGATTGATTTTGAGAAGGCCTTTGATTCGGTGTCGTGGCTATTTATAGAAAAAGTTCTTCTTTTATTTGGTTTCGGAAATAGTATTATAAACTGGTTTAAAACTCTACATTGTAATGTACAATCTGCTATTAATCAGGGTGGAAATATCTCTTCTTTCTTTGGTATTGGGAGGGGCTGCCGTCAGGGGGATCCTATCGCACCATATTTGTTTATTCTTTGTGCTGAAATTCTAGCTATAAAACTGCGAAATAATAAAGATATAAAAGGAGTAAATGTTGAAAATTGTCCTATTTTGTTATCTCAGTATGCAGATGATACTTCACTTATACTCGACGGTTCGGAGAAATCTCTAAAAGAATCAATTATGGAACTTAATAGATTTGCAAAAATTTCTGGACTTAAAATGAATGTTGATAAAACGCAAGTGATTTGGATTGGTAGCAAGAAATATAGTGAAGACTCTTTTTTACCGGAACTTAAATTACAGTGGGGAAAGGAAAAATTCGAATTGCTAGGTATTGTTTTTAGTGTAAATCTCCATGAAATGCCAAAACTTAACTTTGACAAAAAAACTAATCAGACTAAAATCTTTGTTAAAAGTATGGAAAAGAAGATCTTTAACACCTATAGGAAAAAATCACATTATCAAATCCCTACTTATCTCACAATTCAATCATCTTTTTATATCTCTTCCCAATCCAGATAATAAATTTATAAGCAAACTTAATTCAGTATTATTTGACTATTTATGGAATGGGAAACCTGACAAAATTAAAAGGGAGACAACCACACAAAATTATGCAAATGGAGGATTGAAAATGATAAATACCATAGCTTTTATAAATTCTCTTAAACTTACATGGGTAAGAAGACTTTATCAGACTAAAGAGAAATGGCAGACAATTCTAAAAACTTTTATCAATATTGATCTTCTTTCAAATTGTGGTTCGGAATATATAAAGATGTGTGAAAATAAATGTAAAAATAAATTCTGGAGTGATGTTTTTAAATCGTGGTATATGTTAAGCTCAAAATATAACGAGAAAATCTGTCAGGAAAACATTTTGATGGCTCCTATTTGGTATAACAGTGATATTAAGGTGGATAGGAAGATAATCTTCTATAAAAACTATTATCAGAAAGGTGTGTGTATCATAAATGACATTGTTAAGAGTGTAGAAGGAAGTTTATTTTACACATATCAAGAATTTATTCAGATTTACCAAGTTAACACAAATTTTTTACAGTACCAAGGTCTTGTTTCAGCTACCAAAAAACTAATTTCTTCATATGATTTACAAAGAAAACAAATTCATTATCCATATATGCCTATTAATCTGCAACTCTTTCTCAAAGATAGAAAAGGATCAAAACTGTTTTATAACTTTTTAAACAAGTCCGATATAATACCGTCCACGGTTCTAGAAAATGGAATGCAATTTTTAACAATATAGATCATGAAACTTGGTGTAAAATATATAAAATTCCATTTAATGTTACAACAAATACTAAACTACAGTGGTTCCAATATAGATTAATCCATTATATTTTGGCAACAAATTCATTTTTGTTTAAAATCAGAGTAGTTATCTCCCCTCTTTGTGTACTATGCAAAACTGAGCCTGAAACTATTACACACTTGTTATGGGAGTGTGAGGAAGTGCAAGGATTACTTGAAAGTTTTGACACATTATTACAAGCTCTCTTAATTCCCTTTTCTGTTAATAAAAAATCCTTTCTTTTTGGACTCTTGCATGAAAATTATCTCCATAGTAATAGAGTGGACAATGAAATTATCATAATTATAAAGCAATACATTTACAGAATGAGATGTTTACACAACTCATTAAGCATCAACGCTCTTATCAACACAATTAAAGACCATTATACAATTCAAAAATATATTTCAAATAGTAAAGATGAAAAAGTAAAACTTAAATTTGAAAATGAATGGAGAAAATGGGAAAAACTAATCAAGTTATAATTGCACTTTGTCACACATTTACTTTATTAAACTTTTTAAATCCATATTTATAATTTGTTTATTTTATTTCATTTTATCCCCCCCTTCCCCTTTCCCTGCACAAAGCCGAAATAGCTTTTTTTTTTTTTTTTTTTTTTTTTTTTGATTAAAGATTTTTTATACAGTTATAATTGTTCCTCCGTCTCCATCCTACCTAGACTCTTAACTTTTTTTTTTTTTTTTTTCTTTCTTTTCATTTTTCCTTTTTCTTTCTTTATAACTCTATCACTCTTTTCTTTTTCTTCTAATCCTGTCTTTGATTCCTTTCCTTCCTTAATATTCAATACAATATAATTTTTCCCCTCATCTCCAAACTCCTAATTCGTATAATTTTTTTTCTACATATGTACTAGAAATTTAAGCTTCGTATTTGTATGTATGTGAATGTATATGCATGTGTTAAATATATGAGTGTATGTTTTTTTAAGTAAGTATGTATGTGTTTGAGAGTCTATTGAGTGTATTTATATTATATTTAATTGTACTGAATGAAAATCATGAATAAAAAGATAATTATAAAAAAAAATGAAAGGATTAAGACAGAGAAATTGTATATATATGAAAACGTATATATCCTGTTTATATATTGGAAATTGATAACATATTACTAGAATAAATGAAAATTTGAACACAAATGATAGTTTGTTTCAACTTAATTGCCATTTCATTAAAATAATGCATTTTTCATGTGAAACAGTTTTGAATAATTTCCTAATTTTAGTTGACGTTATTTGAGTGTCTGTATCAATGGCCGCCTCCCACAAGTTGTTGATACATCTGGAGACGCGTGAGGAATCCAGTTGCTTTGGTGGATGTTCATCAGATCCCCACTCCATAAACACGCTGCTGTCCTCGCTAATTGATTAAACTGGATGTTTCGGAATCAACGCCCGAATATCCAGGAACATGGTAAGTTCGGCATAGAGCGATGACTGCAGATAGAGCACAGCGACATTCAAAATGTTATGATTGGTGACATTTATGACGTATCCGCTCTCAACTCTGACAGCTTTTCTCACAGCTCTAAGGGTAATCCCAGAGATTGTACATGTCAGTGAAGCTTTGCATGATTTTAAATAGCAGATTCAGATATTAGAAAGGAAGTTAGGGTTGGGGAAGATGAACAATTATTTAATTATTTAAAGGATTGAAAATAATGAAGCAAAAACGTTTGTTTAATGGTAATAATAGCATGAAAAATCTGCAACAAAAAGTTCTTTAAAGTTGAGAAAATACCAAACCTAAGCAAAATCCGTTTTAGATTCTGGCTCCCACTATTTCAGACATAGATACATGTTATATACAAAAATGCATGGCAAATTCGCCACTGGAAACTTTTGTTTGTTTGATTAATTTACGTCCTATTAACAGCCAGGGTCATGTAAGGACGTTCTCCCATGTACGCAGTCGTCCTTCTGCCTTTATGCTAAGCACAAGCAGGAACAAAAATCTACCACTTTTATAGACTATGGTGTGTTTCGGACAGAACCCAAAAACTTCCTCACAGGAGCAAACGATCAACCGAATACCAAAAGCAAGTTGGTGTCAAGGAGGCAGAATGTTAATATTTATGGTAAAATTGATTTCAAAAAGTGATGCACATGTATTATGCGCCCAGGTGTGATGTGACATTAACCAATAGGTACTGTAAGTGGTCGATATGTCAAAATGAACGCCTAACGGTTTCGGAATTCAATGCAGGCGGCCAGGTCTTGTGGTTAAAATGGGCATCGAGGAGGAGGGAAATAGAAAAGAAACTAACATTAGTGCAGAAGAGCACCGCTCTAGTCTCCGTCACAGGCCAAGACACACCAAACCAGTCGTCCCACTCCTTCCCTTTATGCTGATCACTAAGCAGGAGAAGAAACTACCGATTTAATAGTTTGGTGTGTCTCGGTCCGGGGACAGAACCCGGAGCTTACCTAACAGGGGCGAGTGTTCACCAGAAGGCCAAAATCGAGGTGGTGTCACGGGAGATATTAGGAAAAAAAAGTTAGTCAGGAAGAAAGAAAAAAATATCCTTAATTTAGTCTTCTTTGGCGATCATGCAATAGGGGCAGCTGGTACAATTCTAATGCCCTACATGTATTCCATATAGAGCGATTTTGACAGGAAAATTTATTTTTTCGATTTCAAAAAGAAATTATTCTGGAGATATTAACACTATTTTTACCGACTTCAGCCTTTCTTTGCCCGACTTATCACTTAAGTGGAAATAAACTTGTGTTGAAGTTAAAAATATACCGCATCTCTGAAAACAACACATACAACGGGAGGCCGTCCTGAAATGACACTGGCTATGAACAGAAAGTATGCTTTGATATGTAAACAAAGAAATATAAATTATATGGACTTGAATGACGTTGGTAAAACACTTGATGTTGTATCAGCTGTGGAGTGTCTTCGGGTGATTTCGACTGTCATTTGTTGATCCCGTCTTGCCATACAGCTTAGTGGTAAGCTAAGTAGTCCCGCGAGTCCGATGACGGCACCGCCGAAGTAAAACGCACTGTTGTAACTCCCGCTCATTTCAGATAAAATACCTGGAAATAAACATACCAAGTAATTGTCTAAATAGCAATGATTTATTACAGTTTGTGTTGGGACTTAAAATATTATATCAAACACTTCCAATACCTACTAACTGTTAATACTTTTACCATTTACAATTTAAAGCGAAACAAATACATCTTTTTTATATTTGCGTTCCTTTTTAAATCATTATAAATATCATGTTCGGTGTGGTTTTTATGTAATACTAGTTGTAATACTAAGGACACTAATGTGATTGAAATACAGATTGTTATTGTCACTAAGAGGAACGGAGTAGTTGTAAGGATCTGTACTAGATTGAAAGGACGCCAAACTGAAAGTAACATAACTACGGTCTGTAGTAACAACTACCTGCAATAGGTGACCCAATGAATAAGGCAACGCCCATACACAGGAACTCTATTCCCAGTGCCGACGAGAGGACATGGAGACCCATCAGTTTTGACAAGAATGATCGTTAGTAGTGAGGCGAAAGTGGCTGTTGGGTGACAAGAATAGCAGTGTTTTTATTGGCAAACTGAAAAATAACATTCTCTATTTTTTCCGATTCGATAGATTTCATGTCTTTCTGTCTTGATTTACCGCATTTTATGTTAATTTCTCTGGTAAGCAACATGTAGCCTCTACAAATCCTTATTATCACTCTCTGTTTAAAAAGAGTCTGACAGCATCGTATTATGGGTCTGTCGAATTGGCTAATCAGACCATAGCTGTTAATAGGACGTTAATTAATCAAACAAACAAAGATTACAGATTAGGTTACCTGTAGTGGCTCCATACACAGCGGAGTACAGCGCCAGACTTGCAAAACGTGGTGTAATATGGAACCATGCTAGTGGTTAGCGCCCCTATCAACAACATGACACTGTTTAGAACAAGAGTATTCACACACGACTTGTCAGATATGTAACCGACCAGGACACGTGACACAAATACTCGATATCCCGATGATTGAAATCAGAAGAGCACTTTCCCGGGAGGACAGGCCGACAGATACACTATGTACAGGCAGGTAACTGAATGGAATGTTATATCCTGAAAAGAAGAAAATACAGAAAGGACAGAATAACATTTATAAATTAGTTGTCGTTCCGTGACTGATATTCAGCTATATCCACTCAGAGAATATTTTATGGCGAAAATAAGGCCACCATGGATAATAACATATATTTGGTCGTTTCATTAGAGCCATTTAGTTGGTTTTATTAATTACGTCCTATTAAGAGATGTAATGGTTATTAAGAAGGACGATCCCTTGTTTAATTAGTGCCTCACTGAAGCATGCCGCAAAACACAGCCAACCCGGACACATTATAATACTGACAATGGGGAACCAGTCATCCCATGCTATTTATTCTCGGTGCTAAGCAGAAACTACGACCACCTTTATGGAGTTACCTTTAATTATCGTCAGGAAGCTAATTATCGTCAGATAGGATTTGATTAATATAACGCTAGAATCAACTGGATGTGACCGAGGAACGGATTAAATTTCCGATTACAACCTAATTGATCTTTATCAATTATATAATATTTAAATAGAATTAAGGAAAACTCACTAACACAGCTGGAAGATGTGGAACAAATCTTCTGGAATAATAATGTTTAGATGAAAATAAAAATGCGTTTTCTTAAAATAAAAATTGTATTACCCATCATATTGAAGAAACAGCAGCATATCTGAAAGCAAGAACACAGGTTGTTTCAGCAATGATAGTTCAAATATTTCCGTAATTGGCAACATCCCCTTAGATTTAGTGAGGTTCTTTGTGACGTAACGGTAGAGGTTCTTTGTGACGTAACGGTAGAGGTTTTTTGTGACGTAACGGTAGAGGTTTTTTGTGACGTAAGGGTAGACTTTTCAAAGGTTTTTCTGTGCTCTGATGAAGAAGCCACTACAGACAGGTCTATACAAGGCACCACACACCACAGTATTTAGAACAATCGCAGACATTATCCAAATTGTTTCCTTGCCATCCATATAACTCTAGGAGAAATTCAATGGTTTGGAGCCATCACTAAAGCACCTACTCCAGATCCGGATACTGCTATTCCGGTAGCAAGAGCTCTGCGCTTCTCGAAATACATTCCAACAATAACAAGGGAAGTTGGATATAGTAACGCCAATCCAAAACCTAAGAATTAAACAAAATCACATGAGTTTGAATATATAATGAAACAAACATGAAGCCCGTGGGCCTTAACACGGTCTATCTATACAACAAAGTCGTTTAAAGACCCCTGTGACCTTGATTGAAGATCAAAGTTATGCATTTGAACAAACTTGGTAGCCCTTCATCCCAGCATGATGCAGGCCCAATATGAGTATCCTGGGCCTTTTGGTTCTCGAGAAGAAGTCATTTAAATATTTTAGCCTATTTGACCCCAGTGACCTTGAATGAATGTCAAGGTCATAATTTGAGCAAACTTGCATTTTGGTAACCCTTCACCTAATCATGCTCCAGGTCCAATATGAGTATTCTAGGCCTTTCAGTTCTTAAGAAGAAGTCGTTTAAAGATTGTAGCCTATTTAAACCCATGTTACCTTGAATGAAGGTCACGGACCTTCATTTGAACAAACTTTGTAGCCCTTCACCCCAGCATGCTGCGGGCCCAATATAAGTATCCTGGGCCTTTTGGTTTTTGAGAAGAAGTCGTTTAAAAGTCTTAACATATTTGAACCCCTGTGACCTTAAATGACGGTCAAGGTCCTTCATTTGAACAAACTTGGTAGCCATTCATCCCAGCATGCTGAGTACCCTGGTCCTTCTGATTCTTGAAAAGAAGTTTAAAGATTTTGCCTTTTTGACCCCCATGACATTGAATGAAGATCAAGTTTATTCATTTGAACAAATTTGATAGGCCTTAATCCAAGCTTGTCAAGGCCCCAATATCAGATCTCTAGGCCTCGGAGTTATTCACAAGAAGTCCTTTAAATGATTTAAGCCTATTTGACCCATGTGATGGACAGTTGGAATGAAGGTTCAAGGTCCTTAATTTGAACAAACCTCATCTCAGCATGCTACATGCCCAATGTATCATGGGCCTTCTGGTTCATGAGAAGAAGTCGTTTAAAAAATTAGCCTTTTGACCCTTCTAACCTTGAATGATTGTTTGTTTGTTTGATTAATTAACGTCCTATTAACAGCTATGGTCATGTAAGGACGGCCTCCAATGTATGCGGTTTGTTTGTTTGTTTGATTAATTAACGTCCTATTAACAGCTATGGTCATGTAAGGACGGCCTCCCATGTATGCGGTGTGTTGCGTGTATGTTGTTGGAGGTGCGTGTTTTGGGAGACTGCGGTATATTCGTGTTGTGTCTTCTTGTATAGTGGAACTGTTGCCCTTTTTATAGTGCTATATCACTGAAGCATGCCTCCGAAGACACCAGGCAACACACCCCACCCGGTCACATTATACTGACAACGGGCGAACCAGTCGTCCCACTCCCTGTATGCTGAGCGCTAAGCAGGAGCAGAAACTACCACTTTTATAGACTTTGGTGTGTCTCGGCCAGGGGACAGATCCCAGAGCCTTCCTCACAGGTGTGTTGCGTGTATGTTGTGCGAGGTGCGTGTTTTGGGAGACTGCGGTATGTTCATGTTGTGTCTTCTTGAAAGAGGTAGTGTAATGGAAATGTTCCTTTCCTTTATTCAGAAAGAAAATTTTAATCCAACAAAAACAAAAAAATAATTATGAAAATCGATCCAGAAATCTTCGAGATATTTAAGATCGAAATTTGCCCATTTGCACCTGTTTGAAAAACAATCAACGCAACTTCCGGTTTGGCTTCGAAGCATTGTGACGTCATATGAGCAACATTCAAGGCAGTGAGAGCGACCACCTGGCGGTACCGCGAACGAAGGAATAGCTTTTTATTAGGGGGAATCGCTATATTGCACACTTTTAAGAATGTTCGTTTTAGTATATTATTGATACTTTTCTTATATATGATATTTAATGCATTTTGACTAATTTTCAGTCGAATTTCACGTTCGTTTTTCAACGAATTTTCCATAAATTCTGTGTTAGTGCTTAACAAAAAATTGACGTCAATATCATGTTCCGCTGGCGATAAAAATGCATGTAACATTAAAATATAAATTAAATAGACCACGGAAAATCATACCATTATTATGGAATCTGCAAATTTTTATCTACGATCATACGGAATTTAATTAAATTTGGTTAAATAACGAAACTGTGACAATCAACTAAAAATATGTCAAAAGGCATGAAATATATTAAAAAAAATTATACAATACCAGGAAATCTGATTTTACAATTAATTGCAATTTGCAAACGTAAAGAATTGATTTCGACAATGTCATAGGCCAAATACACGTAACTTTTCAGTTTTTTTAACCACAAACATATATGTACAAGAAAGTTTACCACGTTCTCTCTGCATAAAATGTTAACTGAAGCTAGGTACATTTGTAAGTTGTTACTGAGAAGACATGAACGTGCCTCAGACATTGACATATCTGAGCTTTAATTTCCAATATCGCAAGATTTTACAGCAATCAACTTAAAGTTCGCTGTTCAGTATTTACTCCGTTCATAGGGAGTTTACGGCGTATACATCAAATTTAGTAGATTTTACAGTGATAGGTATTTTATTCTGGTTATGCAAAATACAAGTCCCGGAACGTAAATTAACGTTTTTTTGCAACATATACTTGAAGATTTCTGTATAGCGACACATTTCATATCATATGCTTCGGTTTGGTTGCAGAAATAAATGATTCAGTAACCAATGGAACACACCTCGTCAATCAGTTGGTAATTATAATTGACTGACACGTGAACATCGAGGCTTGTAGCCAATGCTATGGCGGGGGCGGGGCCTCTAGATCTACGGCGACCTCCCGCAAAAAAAAAAAAACAAAAAAAAAAAAACCCAACATATACATGTACTTCGGTACAAGATTTATTACATAAAAATGCATGTGTTCGTGTCAAATGACAGGTTGTTATAGACTTATAGCGATACGATGATCAATATATTGCAAATATTCCAGTTGTGAATATCAGAAAAATAAATTACAGCCAATTTATTCAAGATGCTCCACCGCCGACAGAGTATAAACGATACTCACCATTTGAACTATAATTGGTGTTTAATCGCGTATGTATATACATGTATCTAATTAACACAAATGATAAATTAATTTGATTTGGTGCATACGTATTCAGTACTTCATTGCATATAGGACATAGTGCCACAGATTTTTTCGGGATGCAATTATTTTTTTTATATCTTTATCTTGAAGTAAAATTAGAAGCTCAAACTTTTCAATGGTGGTAATGATGTAAAGCAAGTAACTTTTGTAATACTAAGTGTAAAGTCGTCTTCTCTTGTTTTTGATAGAGAAAAAAATACCACTTGTCAGAGGTCATCTTCAAAAATGCTGAAATCAAGAAATTGAAGCATATTTCATTCTCTTACCGATTAACTAGTACTTAAGATCGGGATTAAGTCGATATTTTGTAAGTTACTACACGCTTCAAAAGTCTGTCGACAGCATAATTTACATTCCATGTATCTTTTACCATTAATCACTGACAGATACTTTTAAGGATTTAATTTGCCGTAAACTAATTATTGTATGATATGAAAGATAACTGCAGAGCTTATAATTAACCGACTTGAAAGAAAAATGATAACATGCATTAAGGTTGTTAATGAATATTTATATGTATAAATATATCGTAAATTGACACATTCGGAAGTCTGAACTACAATGTACATTATTATTGTACCATGGAACACGTGTGTTTTATGACATAAGATTTAGATCTTCGTCGTTGGTTAGAGTTTTAAAAGAAAAGAGAACTATTCTTGTACATGTATAAACAAGTGTCGAAAATTATAATCAATCTTAATTTTTACAATTTATGTTCGTATTCTGTAAATTATAAAAGGGGTAGAATCTACTGCAGTATTTCATATAACAAGGATTTATAGTTGAGGCATTAAAGATTAGGCCAATGATGTATCTTTATATCATTATACCGACAAAGATACCGACAAGTGCCGAGATATCGGGAAAATGTCGAGGTGAAAAAAAACCAAGTACCGAGGTCTCCAAGTGCGAGATGTCCTGATACCGCTGCAGCCTGCTGCAACAATGCACCGTCATCCTTTGTGCCGAAAACTTGCCATTTTTATCACATTTACAGGAAAAAAAACTTCAGCTTAGGAATACAAAAAACTGTATACGTACGTAAAAAGATAAATTCAAATATAAAGAGGCGATGAGTTATAATGCAATGTTTTCAAATTGATACGCATCGAGCACGAAGCCATCGTGTTGTCACAACACAGACGTAATCTGTTGCTCACAATACGTCACTTCCGGTAAAAAGGGGAATTCCCTAAAGTTGAAAATTCTAAAGGTATGTTTTTGAACGGAGATTACTTTTACGCCTTTTATATGTGAAATGACGCACCGGAAAATTTTTTGCTTCGTGTTATAGTATTTTTTATGGTTAATCAATGATTTTATTTAAGGTTTGCTTCCACATTACACTACCTCTTTAAACTTTGCTCAATGTTTATAAACATAATTTATTTTGGAAATATATCAAGCAATAATATAGCATATAACATTTAAATATCTGGACATACATGTAGTGTAATGTTCAAAGGGAGAGAGGGAATAAGGGGAGAGGTGGTGAATGTGGTCGTCGTAAATAATTATTATTTAACAGTATCCATTTCGTATAAGCGTACAATACATGTCCATGACGGCCATAAGTAAGTTGCTACTCGTCGATTATAGAAAACACTAAAGTAAAACTAAATAAAAAAAAGTATTTATAATGCTATTGATCATGCTCCAGGACATTGTATTTATTATTAACGTCTTTCACTCCTCCTACGCACATCCTCATTAATATTAAATGTTTATGTAGCCATCTCAATACTGTTTACAATTAAACTTGGTACGATTCGTGTTGATCTGCGGTACTGCAGATAGCTCGTAAACAAGGATGTTATCTACTCGGTCCCTTTCAGGGGGGAAACATGTTCCGTATGTCACTTGTTAATAAATTATAATGGTTGATTTATCGACAATAAAATGATATGATAATTTTGGTAGATGATATTCCATACATCATCTCATGTTCTTTATTTATTTCTAATATCTCATGTTCTTTATGTACTACTTATTTCGTATCATGTTAAGTCAAATGTATTTCATTGTAACTGTTTAGAAATGGCGCAAATATTTCTTTTTAAATATACTACAAGTCAATACTAAGCTCTGGTTACACTACGTACTTTATAATGAACTAAAAAAATTCTGTGTGGCGTTATAAGGACACTATACAGAACAAGGTCGGACATTATCACCACCGATGTCGCCTCTATCTTCCGTCAACCTTGACATGCATTAGCGATATATAAAATGTATGCGGGATGTGAATAGTGTAGTTTAAATGGATAAGACGATATGACATTGCCTGGTACCCGATATAATATTTAATTACACAAACGTAAACCTTAAGATAAAAAAATGCATATCATTAACTTTTAACAAAAACATTTGCATTTAGTTTTTGATCAATTTACATATTGAAGATCTAGTTAGAGAACGATAATCAAGTTCATGTAGGTTCCTGTTTTTTATGTACTCCGTATGTCAGCAGGCTAATTTCCAAGGTGTCAGATTTTGTGTCCTGTAGGCCGTCTTGGTAAATAATTTAAAAGAAGACGTACATATCGCATTGTCTTTTATATTACACGAAAGTATTAATGAATGTCACTCTGTGACTAATTGTACTACATTGTACACGAGCGATTTATATACATGGCTCTAGTATCCTTGCTGTAAATACTTTAAAGGTGTTGAATTTGGTGCCATTGTTTGGTGACCTACGTCAAATATATTCATATATTAATTGTTATCAAGATACTAACATATACTGTACATATTATAAAGAAAAAAGCCGATCAGATTATAATAATAGAACTGATAAACTCCGATAAAGATTTTCCCTCTCAACATATATAAGTCCCTGCTGATATTGAGACAGCCCACAAGTTTAGAAATTTAATGAACATATGTTCAAATAATTTCAAGAAATACGTGTACGCATGTTAATCTATCTTCAAAAATCTCTCCTCAACGTGACACATAAAGTCATTGTATGGGCGCTAGATGGTAACGATGGGTAAGATTTTGCCATTATAAATATCAGATATATTTAGATAATACTGAGCGAGTAACACGCAGCTATATAATGGAAGAGAGCTAACTCTAGAACGAATAATCATACCCTGCCTTTGAGACTGATAAAAATATATTTTTTTCGGGTATTATCCTTATGTAACTGTATTGTTCTGACAACTATGATCAATATTCAATTCACAAACCTTTCGATTATAATCTTTCATCAACCATTAGTGGTAAAATCCAAGGCAAACATACAACACATGTATAATTCTGTTCAAATACGCCGCCATGTTTGATTTACCGGAAACCGTGACGAAATGAAACACTCAACAGGTAAAAATATGTTATAAAAGTTTTAAAAAGCAACAAAACTAAGAATAAATATGGTGAACTGAACAAATGTAAGTATTATTTAAGGATTAACTTGAATAGATTTTTTTTATGTTATGGAGATATATAACACAAAAATCTGAGTGTACTCTAAATAAACCGCGAAGCGGTTTATGATGAGTGTACACTCTGATTTTTGTGTTATATCTCCATAACATAAAAAATCTATTCAAATTAATCCTTATAATTCAATTTACTAAAGATAATCTCTTCAACATTTAAAATTCATTTTGGGACTCTTTTGTCTATGAAATTATTACGCCGTCATCTCAGCCAATCAGAAGCGACGTTACAAACGGCGACGCCATTTTTTCCTTTATGGGCTGATAAAGTAAATTTTTAAGCCAATGGAAATGCTCGTAACAAGCAACATTGAATTATTAAGAATTAAGCAAAAACGAATTTTTTAAAGTTCATGTTAAAAACGTTGTAACATTTATTTCTTTCGTAGTGAAAATTTGTAGGTCATTCCATATATGGTACTAGGTGCCATATTTGGAGCGCGAGACTTTCTAACGAGAAGCATCATGGCGGCCAAGTGAGCCGTGTCGGAGATGTGAGCCATTCAAAAGTGCTTCAAAACATAATTTAGACATGGAAGTGGGTAAATAAATAATCATTTTATGTTAAAAATGTTTGATATTGTTGAATTTAATTAAAAAATTACATGACACACATGAAATGCAACATTTTCACCGCTGGATGTTTTGCAACACTACGGGCAATGGGACGGAATCGTAGCTCTGACGACGACCATCTGTCAGAAATCTTCCGTCCGTCGTTCAGAGCTACGTCATCGCAGCTAAGCTAACTCCTACAAAAATTTGGTCTGATGTGGATGTGTAGATTCTAAAATCTCAATACAAAGCATAACAGTAGAAATTCTACTGATTTGTTCGTAATTGTTATCATTGATCTTAGTTAACAAATCATATTTTTCACTATCGCTAACGATATACAACTTATTCCGAGCAAGATTTTGAACTGCAAGCGTCCGATACTTATTATTCTAACGCATGATTATATGCAGCACGGCAATACCAAACGCGAAGTACGCTTACACCATGTATCACTAGTGTCTTGCGACGCGTGTGAACAATGAACATTATAAGTTCCGGAGATATAGCATATTATGTCCATAAAAGAACTTTTGATTAAAGTACTGGGGTAGATAAAGTCATACAAACACAACAAGCAACAAAACATCACAGTATGCAGAAAACATTTTAATTAAGGATGAGGTTAACACTGAGGTATTTATTGTTATCACATACCAATGCACATTTTTTATATTACAAGAGGCCCATGGGCCTTAACGGTCACCTGATATTTAATAAAAATTAGTTATGTCATTTATTAGCCAACTTGTGTCTTTTTTTCATGAAATAGGAACATAGATGTAATAGGTCTACAAACAAAGTTTCATTAAGACTGGTGCATATTAACTCACATTATCGTGTTCTCAAGTTTCAATAATTATTATCGCAAAGGGCAATAACTCTGTAATTAAGTTAGAGTAGAATCAAGCTGATTTTCCAACTCGCCCAAGATCTTTCAAATGTTAATCTACATACAAAGTTTAAATGAAGCTGTGTGCATATTTATTCAAGTTAAGGCCCGTTCACACAGTAGATCAAGGATGATAAACCTTGTTGCATAAAGCAAATATCATTGTGTGAACTAGCTTATTCCTCTGTAGCATAATCCTTCTGCCAGGAAGATAAACCACATTTTAGAATAGAGCATGCTCTACCCTGTAAACCAAGACGTACACACTTTGGTCAGACTGACCAATCAGTGACCAGCTCATAGCTGACAGGGATAGGGATGGGGCACAGCATCATAAAAACTGATACACATATTAGAAAATTTACTAAGAAAATGGATGCCAGGAGTACAAAAAATGCATTTTCTGGACATAAGAACATAATTAATCATTACTTATCAAATAAGAATTATATATATATGATGGCAGATCAATTGTACTAGAGAGAATAACAAAGTTTTATTAATTACTGTAGGAATATTACAAGAGTAAATGGTCATATTTTATATCAACACCTTTTAATAAAGTGAACTTGCAGAAATTAAGGTAAGACTCATTCGTACAGTACATCAATATCATCTTTCTACTTCCATGTTGTCCATCTTGACAGCAATGGTCAGAATGTTGTGTTAACATTAAGTTACGGGAACTCCAGCAGGGGGTATATACAGCTTGAGGTTTACAGTGTGCACATAGAAGGTTTATACATCACAAGTTTTATAAAACTGGTTGTATGTGTCTTGTTTTACTGTGTGAACGGGCCTTTATGGTATTCACAATGACCAATCATACCTATGAGCGCAAAGGGCAATAACTCCGTACATTACTGTCGAATCAAGCTCATTTTTGAACTTGTCCGAGATATTTCCATTTCTACGTACAAACTTTCATTAAGCTCGATTCATATTTACTCAAGTTATCGTGTTCACAAGGTTCAATTATTATTATTGCAAAGGGCAATTTCTCTGTAAATTATTATCG
>NW_027188582.1:0-18659 GCF_041381155.1 Argopecten irradians | reverse complement strand
GATCACAGAGTGTCCTGTCACTAACAATGTCGCAGTGATTGATCACAGTAATAAACATGATGGTGGTGATGGAAACAAACATGTTGTTGTCATGGATACTGACTTCCAGCAACTGTTTGTATACAGAGGTGACATCCCCAGTACATGTAAACAATCACCACAAACAGGAGGTAAACCATTTAACCCCTGGGGTATAGTGTATGATAGTCAGGGGAGCCTCATCATAGGGGACGACTTTACATAAAAAAATTTGTCCTAGTGAGTAAAATGGTAAAGTACTCAGGATCCTACACACAGACAGTGACTGGGTAGGGGCTGTAGGTGTGGGTAGAGATGATTTACTGTGGCTAAAGAATTGGATTTAATGTGTAAAGTAAAGATGTTACAGTACTACAAGATGTGATAAAAAAACTACTACAGTACAGCAGGGTGTGTGATAGCTGTGATAAAACTACTACAGTACAGTACAGCAGGGTGTGATAGCTGTGATAAAACTACTACAGTACAGCAGGGTGTGATAGCTGTGAAAAAACTACTACAGTACAGCAGGGTGTGATAGCTGTGATAAAACTACTACAGTACAGCAGGGTGTGATAGCTGTGATAAAACTACTACAGTACAGCAGGGTGTGATAGCTGTGATAAAACTACTAAAGTACAGCAGGGTGTGATAGCTGTGATAAAACTACTACAGTACAGCAGGGTGTGATAGCTGTGATAAAACTACTACAGTACAGCAGGGTGTGATAGCTGTGATAAAACTACTACAGTACAGCAGGGTGTGATAGCTGTGATAAAAAACTACTACAGTACAGCAGGGTGTGATAGCTGTGATAAAGTACTACTAGTACAGCAGGGTGTGATAGCTGTGATAAAACTACTACAGTACAGCAGGGTGTGATAGCTGTGATAAAACTACTACAGTGTACAGCAGGGTGTGATAGCTGTGATAAAACTACTACAGTACAGCAGGGGTGTGATAGCTGTGATAAAACTACTACAGTTATTTACAGCAGGGTGTGATAGCTGTGATAAAACTACTACAGTACAGCAGGGTGTGATAGCTGTGATAAAACTACTACAGTACTTTAACACATTTGATAGCAGCAGTGTTAAAACTACTAAAAGTACAGCAGGGTGTGATAGCTGTGATAAAACTACTACAGTACAGCAGGGTGTGATAGCTGTGATAAAAACTACTACAGTACAGCAGGGTGTGATAGCTGTGATATAAAAACTACAGTACATACAGCAGGTTGTGATAGAAGCTGTGATAAAACTACTACTATAGTACAGCAGGGTGTGATAGCTGTGATAAAAAACTACTACAGTACAGCAGGGTATGTGATAGCTGTGATAAAACTACTACAGTACAGCAGGGTGTGATAGCTGTGATAAAACTACTACAGTACAGCAGGGTGTGATAGCTGTGAAAAAAACTACTACAGTACAGCAGTATATGTGATAGCATATTTGTGAAAAACTACTACAGTACAGCAGGGTGTGATAGCTGTGATAAAACTACTACAGTACATGGAAAAGGTGTAATAGTTAAGTACAATCAAAAGCTGTAAGGGAACAATTTTACAGTACAGTACAGGGTGTGATAGCTGTGATATGAAAACTTTTACAGTACACAGGGTGTGATAGCTGTGATAAAACTACTACAGTACAGCAGGGTGTGATAGCTGTGATAAAAATACAAGGATACAGCAGGGTGTGATAGCTGTGATAAAACTACTACAGTACAGCAGGGGTGTGATAGCTGTGTGATAAAACTACTACAGTACAGCAGGGTGTGATAGCTGTGATAAAACTACTAAGTACAGTAAAGCAGGGTGATAGCTGTGATACAAAAAACTACTACAGTACAGCAGGGTGTGATAGGATCAGTGATAAAACACTACAGTAACAGCAGGGGTGTGGATAGCAGGTGATAAACTACTACAAGTACAGCAGGGTGTGATCGCTGTTATAAAAATACTACAGTACATGCCGTGTATGATAGCTGTGCTAAAACTTTCTACTGTACAAGGTGATTCTACATGTGTAATTCTCCATCTAAACTACATCAAGAACATAAACCAGGCGTAGATTTTACAGAGTGGATAATTCAAGTGTGTTAACAAATGTTTACAAAGCATCAACAGTTTATTGTTTTGTATCCATCTCCAATTAATTCCCACCGGCTTAAATTTCATGCAAACTGGTTTTTCTATAATAGAATTACTGAAGAGAAAAAAGCATTCAATAAATTTTCGCGCTGTAGGCCCATATTTATAACTTTGAGAATCCATTTGTACATCGACAAAGGTATTAATTGATTCTTTTTATTACCCTGTGAAAAGAGTATTACTATCATATCTGTTAATGACCAATGAAATTCCACTAAAACATTGAGTAGTGAGGTGGTCTTTAAAGGCTATAGTAACTTGTGAAAATCATAGGTTTCCGAAGATATAAACACAGGGATTACCCCGTTCACTACTAACCTTTCCCATTAAATTCCCCATAATTTAATCCTATTTTTACACCTATACTGTACGTACTCACCCACATTGTATTACAATTAATCTAAATGTAAGCGACTCAAATTCAGCATCTCCTCCAGGCCAAATGTTTTTTAGATTACTTTTGAATCCTTAGCGTATATTTTAAGCGTATAAACTAATCTTTTATATGAAATTTATGGTCCAAGAAAGAATATTACCAAGTAGCTTTACCCGAATTACTGCAGCAACAAGACCAGTTTAATACTTACAGTGTATCATCTTACATTATATTTAATTATTTAGACAATAGAAATTTAAAAAACAGGATATCCATTATGATGCACGAGTAACGATATGTAAACAAACCATTTAGTACACTAAAATCACCATTTTTATTTCTGCAAATTCATTAGCGTACTGTGTTTAAACGTAAATAATCCCCGAATGCATTTCATCAATTATAAATGTAAATATGGTACTCTCATAGAGCAGTAATTATATATATAAATACAATTAAAAGAGTACATAAAGATAATTCACAATTTATGGCGACAGCCATTATCAATTATCACCAACATTGTCCCAAGATATAGTAGACCCATGAATAAAATTGTGTTATATAAATGTCCTAATAACCTTAGTGAAATTGTTGTACTCACGCTAAATAGAAAATTATAATCAGAATATAAATTATGACTGATCTTTGGTATCTTTGAGTTTTCTTACAAATTATAAAGCAAAAAATCTCCAAAAGCCAGGACGTCAGATGGACCAAGGACCCCAGAAGGGACCAATAAACAGACATAACCAATGACCGAGATGGACCAAGTAAAAGATGGATCAAGGACCATAAAAAGTGTACCCAAGAAACATACGTACCTGAAACGAAACACCCAGGACCAGATAAAAGACAGACCCAGCGAACCAGATGGACATCCAAGGACCAGACCGAACAAGGACCAGTATGGACCAAGGAATAGATGGACTCAAAAATCAGATGAACCCAGAGATCAAAGACAGGCCTACACAGCAGTCAAAAACCAAGGACCAGACAGACCAAGGAGATAGTACAGCACCAGGACGCTAAAGACCAGAAAGGCAGCAAGGGACCATACAGACCAAGAAACAGATGTACCCGCATGTACCAGATACTATGGACCCTGGACCAGAGACGGCACAAGGAACAGATAGACCAAGTGACATCAGCTAAACCATGACCAATTGAATAAGGGGAAGCATACCAAATGACCAGATGGGAGCAAGGGGACCATCAGACCAGCAACCAATAAAACAGACGGACAAACCCATGACCAGATGGACCCAGGATCAGACGGATCAAGGAACAGATAAGACCAATTGACCAGGGCGCACCAAGGAAATAGACGGACCAATGGACCCCAAAGGGAGAGCAAGGGACCAGACAAGGACCAAGAAAGAGAGTGAACCCAGGACCAAATGAGGACCCAAAGACCCCACCTGGACCACAGGAACCATATAGACCAAGAGAACATATGGATCCCATGTGACAGCCCCCATGGACCAGATGACCCAGGATCATACGGATCAAGGAACAGATAGACCAATTGACCAGGCAGGACCAAGGAATCGCAGAACGGACCCAAGGAACTGACGCTTATGCAACAAGAATAGACGTACCCAAGAACCACACAGACCAACGGAAGACACATTGACCCATTACCTGGAGGGACCCAGGAACAGATGATGTGAACCAGTACTCTGGAACGGAACCAAGAAACAGATTGGAGACAGTACCTGACAAACTAAGGAAACAGCATGGACCATACCTGACATACTAAGGCCCATGACACAGAAGGACCAGGTTAAACAGATGGACAAGTAAAAAAAAAAACACCAGAACGGTGACGCGCAGGAACCGATGGAATACAACGCATACCTGATTAGACCCAGGAACGAGATGAGCTCGAAGTGACCGCTGATAGACCCATCGTAAACAGATGGACCCAGTTACCTGAGTGGACCCGCAGGAACAGATGGACCAGTACCCAGGTCAGATGAGACAGGTTCAGGAAATTAGAAAAATGTGACCACGGACAGATAACCAGGAACAAAACCAAACTGGAAAGAGGAATCCCAGACAGGACACGACCAGTTGAACCGTTTGGATTTTTACCAAATCAGGACTATGAAATTGTATGGATAGGAGTGTGACGACAGTATGTGAAATACTGTTAACCCAGGAAACTTTAATTTTCAATCCATTTGTGAAAATTGAAGGACTTCAGAACAATGGACCAAGCTAATATGTTATCAGAAAAATTAGAGACCCAGACCTGCTATTTAAGTGGAAGTAGTGACAATCAGGAAAGATGGCAAACAGACAAACCAATGAACAGATGGACCAAGGAACAGATGAACCCAAGGAACAGATAGACAAAAGGACCCAGGACTAATTGTTTACCCAGACCCAATTTTTTCCCACAGAAATAGGGACCAGTACTGAAAACAAAATTAAAAAAGTCCTGGGAACAAGATTTGATCTCAGATCCGAACCTTTATCAACCGTCATTTTAGAGTGAAATTAAAGACATTTTTTTTTTTTTGGAAATACAACCCAATGGAACATTTGAGAAAGTCTCAGTATCTTTGAGAACCAGGATAATGAATCCAACCAGATTTGATTAAATATGGATACCTTTTGACAAATACACCAAAACCTTTGACCAATGACAGTCAAGGAACATTAGTTTGAAACCAGAGAAAAGTAGAACAATTGATTTGTGTAGAAATAGCAGATAACACTTTAGTATCACCATACCTGCCATCTTTGGATCGGAACCCTTAAAAAACGCATTATGACATAGGACCTTTGATTGGAAAATAAATGTTAAAAGAGACAGATAATACCTTAGACCACAGTTCACCAGAACCTGTGAACCAAACTTTGAAGTAAATGAAGACAGACTACCCAGGTGCAAGAAGGACCTTAGACCAAAGAACCTGAAAACCCCAAAACCCATTGAACAATGGCAAACAAGAGGCCCAGAGGGTCTAACATACTCACCCTGGTGAAATTTTGAGAAAGATGGACCAGTCCTTTCAGTACTGTTCATTTACAATACGATTAACAAATTCACAAAATCACAAATTGACAGGAACAGACCCAACAAATGTGACCATTTAGTTTTGACTGAATCCCAACCATAAAATGCTATGATGACAACTAGATACCATACAAATGGGGCTATCCAAAACATAGTACTATTTTAGAAGATTAGTAATTATATATGAAAATACCCATGCCAAACTTTAACCTTTTTTTGGCCCTGTAACCAAATGGCCCTGGGCCTAAAACCAGCCAATCTTTCATACAATTGGACCACCCCAACAGAATCCCCATATGTACAAGGATGGGCCCTAGGGGCTATTATACATGAAATTTGAGAAGATCCATCCCTTATACAGTACTTTTTCAGAAATATGGCGGTACCAGTTTTTAAGTATCAAATAGCACAAATGGCCCACCCATCATGGCCCCTTGGGGACCATTTGCCCCAAAAGAATGACCAATTTTGCCAACAACCCCTATAATTGATTAACCAAGGGATGCATTATGAGTGCTATCCCTTAAGCTTACTTTCTTCAGCGTTAAGAAAAGTTGTTAACGGATGGATGAATAGGACAAGGACCCTTTTGACCCACAGGACATACTTGGTTATTTGAATCAGCCCCATCATGATGAACATGAAATTTTTTTGAATCCCCAGATTGGACCTATAAGGATGATTACCACAAAGAGAAAATTATGAGAAAAAATCCCATGACTTATGTGACATTTCAGAGAACAGGTTGGACCATTTATGATGAAAATAGACCAGAAATTGACCCCTTTTGGCTATTTTATCAGATCAGAACAGCCCAGTGGGGGGTCAGAAATTTGTGTGATACCAATTTGTACAGTAAATTTTGGCTCCTCCACCCTAATGGGATTTGCTGAACATCATTTGACATTATAGCCTATCCCAAACTCAGTCAGAACAGAGTGAGATCAAGTTTAAGGAAATCAGTTGATATGGACAACATTTGAACAAATTGACCCCTAGTAAAATGGCAGACAGGTCCCTCCAGTATCAGAGATGAAGCACCACCGACAGTTTGAACATTTTCAGTCAGTAACCCATAAAATAGGGACAGATCAGGGAATCTTTTGTATGAATGAACATGACCAGCCAGTTATGAGAATGAAGACCATGTTTAGAAATGGACAGACAGGGCTCCAAATCTGACAGAACAGACCAAACTTGACAGACTAGGATGGACACACTAGCCACATTATGGACATACAGAGGGCTCAGTATCAAGATTAACAGGACATACTTTCTGGAACTTTTTCCCAGAAATGACCTACCCTGACAGTCCTTCAACAGTGATCAGAGACTGTAAGGTAGACAATTTCACAATGCCAATATGGAGAGGGATTGGCTCAGTTTGACTTATACTCACCAATGACAGTAGGAATCAGGTCATCAGAAATGAAGATCTATAATGTCAAATCTGACAAAGACCAATTCAAGATTTTCAGACACATTTTGAATCATTAGTTCTAGATTCTACCCGTTATCATACTTTTTGCCTAATTCATGATAGAAACCTTCAGGTTTTGGAAGGTAAGCAAATTCCTTTGAAATCCCTTTTGATAAACTACTAAGAGTAGATTTATTTAAGGTAAATGAAGGGAAAATGTGCATGAAGGGACAGTGAAGGAGGAGGAGGGTCTGGGTGCAGTTTTGGAAGATCTAACACAAATAAAATTCCATAGATTTGTTTGATTAAATTTACCTGATATTCACAGTCATTCTTCTATGTAAGGACAGCCTTGTTTGTGTTGTTTGAAGAACGAGTGTGGTGCCTGTATTGGGAATCTGCTTTATATTATTCGTGTTGAAGACCGTTTTTTTTAGTGCCACTGAAGAACCAAGCAAGACACCCCACCTGGTCACATTATACTGACATCGATGGCCAAAGACTTGTCTACTCACGGTGAGCGCTAAGAAACTACCACTCTTATATAGACTATGGTGTGTCTCATGGACATGAACAAGGGGAGATAACTTATTTTTTAGTGTACAGAAGTTGTATTGTGAAAATGAAGGCTAGTGGGTGTACAAATGATGTATGAAGGGAGGTAACTCCTTGAGGATCAATCCTAACTTACCCCAGTTTTAGGTGTTGACAATGAAGGTTAAGGGAGAAATGTACAACATAATGTATTGGATGAAGGGGAGGTAATTCCTGAAGGATCAATCCTAACTTACCCCATCTTTTAGGGTTGACAAAAACAAGGTTAAGGGAGGAAATGTACAAATAATGTATGAAGGGGAGGTAAACTCCTGAAGGATCAATCCTAACTTATTACCCCAGTTTAGGGTTGACAATGAAAGGTTAAGGGAGGAAATGTACAAATAGATGTATGACATGGAGGTAACTCTGAAGGATCATCCTAACTTACCCCAGTTTAGGGTTGACAATGAAGGTTAAGGATCTTGTATAAAAAATGTACAAATAATGTATAAAGGGGAGGTAACTCCTGAAGGATCAATCCTAACTTACCCCAGTTTAGGGTTGACATGAAGGTTAAGGGAGGAAATGTACAAATAATGTATGAAGGGGAGGTAACTTGTCCTGAACATGGGGTCCCTGATCTTGATCAATCATAACTTACCCCAGTTTAGGGTTGACAATGATTAAAAAGGGTCCCTGATCTTGTATTAAAAATGGAACTTCTAGAAGTATAAGGGGAGGTAACTCCTGAAGGATCAATCCTAACTTACCCCAGTTTGGTTGAAAATGAATGGGTAAGGGAGGAAATTGTAAATAAAATGGGTCCCTGATCTTGTATTAAAATCCAACTCCTGATGGTCAATCCTAACTTACCCCAACCAGGGTTTAAAAAAATGAAGGTTATTAAAAAACCAATATGTACAAAAAAATGTATAAAAACATGGAGGTAACCCTGATCTGAAGGATCAGTCCCTAACTTATTAAGTTAAGGGTTGACATATGAAGCCTTTGTTTAATATGAAATCATTGTATATGTTAAAGTTGAAAAAAACATGGGGTCCCTGATCTTGTATTAAAACATTGAAAATCAGCATGAATTTAAAAATATGTAAACGTTGACTGTATTAAAACATGGGAACCTGTCTAATATTAAAAATTTGGTGTCCCATATAAAAATGAGTCAGAGTTCATCCATTCCATGATTTGTATTAAAACATGGGTGTCTGAAATCTTGTATTAAAAAATGGGGTCCCGGTTTTTCTGATTTAAAACATGGGGTCCCTGAAAACTTTAAATTTGTTCTGGCTTAAACTTGTTTTAAAACATGGCGTCCATTGATACTTGTATTAAAAGATGCATCGTGAGTTTTTATGATTAAAACATGGGGACAGTGAAAAATCTCATCAATTTAATTGTCTTGTCATATCAGCGTATTCATAAAACATTTTTTGATCAACAGAATCGTTGACGTCTTAACAACATTTTGAAACCTGATAAGGGATCAAAATAAACTGGAAAAGGTTAAATCCAGATTCAAAGCCTACAATGCCCCTGACCTGTCTGGTGTCCATACTTAAAACGTCATTTTTTTTTTATGACCTTGATCTAAAAGTGAAACAACTGGCGGAACACAAGTTGATCCTTCACATTGAACTCAGAAATAAAAATCACAAAGCCAAAGTGAATTTTGACCAGACATTAAATGACATCACCTTCCATAAAAGACAGACTGATCCAATCAAAGTTTGTGGCTGTGCAATGTAATGTATCAGACAATTTAAACTTTACAATATTAGTAAAATTCTTAATGCAACTTAGTTCTAATGGCCAAACATGAAACCACCTTGACCTTATTGATTAAAAAAAACACGGACTTGATTGCAATTTGAAGAAATTCAACTTTGGATATGACATGCTTATTTTCATAACAAGTTTTGATTTTGCTGTCTTAAAAAACGTCTCCAAATAAATTTTCCAATAATCAAATTTCTTGAAATTGAAACAAAAACATTCAACATTCCGGCTATTGATCATCACTAAAAAATCATATCATCACAGTTTTAATTTTCAGCCCTGTTGGTCAAACTGATGATTGACTTAAATATATTTATTGAGGATAAACCTTCCCATATTTTAGGATTTTAAAAAAACCAACAATTCTTATAAGATTCCCTTCTGCCCACAACAATACAATTAGGATATGATTTGAAATTAAATGGATACAATATTCACATTGTACATTGATTCAAACATTTTTTTTGTTTGATCTAATCTCCACGACTTGCAATTCAGCTGAATAATCTCCTCTCACAAATAATAAAATCTAATCCATTGACCCCTCTCTTTTGGCCATTTTGTGGTTTTTAAAGTAAAATACAGTATACATGTGACAAACCATGTCTATTAACAAGTTCATCTGTATTACATTCTACAAGTTCATCATTCTAACTTGGACAAAACACTGTCTAAGATGCACATGCTACCCATTTAATAGTAGGGCCAGTCTTGTCTATGTCATATGCTGAGGATTTTTAATTTGATTCTTCCCCTTGTCTAATCTGGATCCCAGTCTATCCTCTGATGCTAGCCTTCCCATCTTTAGCAATTTTAACAGTTCCTTATTTAGTAGCCTTAAAAATTCTATAGTAACCTTCCATTCTTTGTTTATAATTCCTTGGATCCAAATGCCCTTGTTAATTGGATTCTTTACCCCATTCCTGATTATTCAGTCTTATCATTTATCAACATTTGTTAACAAGTTCATCATTCTATAGTAACTTGTCCAAACGGGCCCTTGTCTAATCTGGATTCCTGTCTTTCTGATATAGCCTTCCCATTTAGCTATTTTTTTAACAAGTTCATCATTCTATAGTAACTTGTCCAAACGGGCCCTTGTCTAATCTGGATTCCTGTCTATTCTGATATAGCCTTCCCATTTAGCTATTTTTAACAAGTTCATCATTCTATAGTAACTTGTCCAAACGGGCCCTTGTCTAATCTGGATTCCTGTCTATTCTGATATAGCCTTTCCATTTAACTATTTTTAACAAGTTCATCATTCTATAGTATAACTTGTCCAAACGGGCCCTTGTCTAATCTGGATTCCTGTCTATTCTGATATAGCCTTCCATTTAGCTATTTTTAACAAGTTCATCATTCTATAGTCTAAACTTGTCCAAACGGGCCCTTGTCTAATCTGGATTCCTGTCTATTCTGATATAGCCTTCCCATTTAACTATTTTTAACAAGTTCATCATTCTATAGTAACTTGTCCAAACGGGCCCTTGTCTAATCTGGATTCCTGTCTATTCTGATATAGCCTTCCCATTAAAACTATTTCTAACAAGTTCATCATTCTATAGTATAACTTGTCCAAACGGGCCCTTGTCTAATCTGGATTCCTGTCTATTCTGATATAGCCTTCCCATTTAACTATTTTTAACAAGTTCATCATTCTATAGTAACTTGTCCAAAGGGCCCTTGTCTAATCTGGATTCCTGTCTATTCTGATATAGCCTTCCCATTTAGCTATTTTTAACAAGTTCATCATTCTATAGTAACTTGTCCAAACGGGCCCTTGTCTTATCTGGATTCCTGTCTATTCCGAATATAGCCTTCCCATTTAAGCTATTTTTAACAAGTTCATCATTCTATAGTATTAACTTGTCCAAACAGGCCCTTGTCTAATCTGGATTCCTGTCTTTTCTGATATAGCCTTCCCATTTAACTATTTTTAACAAGTTCATCATTCTATAGTATAACTTTGTCCAAACGGGCCCTTGTCTAATCTGGATTCCTGTCTATTCTGATATAGCCTTCCCATTTAACTATTTTTAACAAGTTCATCATTCGTCTATAGTATAAACTTGTCCAACAAACGGGCCCTTGTCTAATCTGGATTCCTGTCTATTCTGATATTAGCCTTCCATTTAACTATTTTTAACAAGTTCATCATTCTTTAGTATAACTTGTCCAAACGGGCCCTTGTCTAATCTGGATTCCTGTCTATTCTGATATAGCCTTCCCATTTAACTATTTTTAACAAGTTCATCATTCTATAGTATAACTTGTCCAAACGGGCCCTTGTCTAATCTGGATTCCTGTCTATTCTGATATAGCCTTCCCATTTCACTATTTTTTAACAAGTTCATCATTCTATAGTATAACTTGTCCAAAACGGGCCCTTGTCTAATCTGGATTCCTGTCTATTCTGATATAGCCTTCCCATTTAACTATTTTTAACAAGTTCATCATTCTATAGTATAACTTGTCAAAACGGGCCCTTGTCTAATCTGGATTCCTGTCTATTCTGATATAGCCTTCCCATTTAGCTATTTTATTCAAGTTCATCATTCTATAATAACTTGTCCAAATGGGCCCTTGTCTAATCTGGATTCCTGTCTATTCTGATATACGCCTTCCCATTTAACTATTTTCAACAAGTTCATCATTCTATAGTAAACTTGTCCAAATGGGCCCTTGTGTCTAATCTGGATTCCTGTCTATTCTGATATAGCCTTCCCATTTAACTATTTTCAACAAGTTCATCATTCTATAGTAAACTTGTCCAAATGGGCCCTTGTCTAATCTGGATTCCTGTCTATTCTGATATAGCCTTCCCATTTAGCTATTTTTAACAAGTTCATCATTCTATAGTATTTATACTTGTCCAAACGGGCCCTTGTCTAATCTGGATTCCTGTCTATTCTGATATAGCCTTCCCATTTAGCTATTTTTAACAAGTTCATCATTCTATAGTATTACTTGTCCAAAACGGGCCCTTGTCTAATCTGGATTCCTGTCTATTCTGATATAGCCTTCCCATTTAACTATTTTTAACAAGTTCATCATTCTATAGTAACTTGTCCAAACGGGCCCTTGTCTAATCTGGATTCCTGTCTATTCTGATATAGCCTTCCCATTTAACTATTTTTAACAAGTTCATCATTCTATAGTAACTTGTCCAAACGGGCCCTTGTCTAATCTGGATTCCTGTCTATTCTGATATAGCCTTCCCATTTAACTATTTTTAACAAGTTCATCATTCTATAGTAACTTGTCCAAAAGGGCCCTTGTCTAATCTGGATTCCTGTCTATTCTGATATAGCCTTCCCATTTAGCTATTTTTAACAAGTTCATCATTCTATAGTATAACTTGTCCAAACGGGCCCTTGTCTAATCTGGATTCCTGTCTATTCTGATATAGCCTTCCCATTTAGCTATTTTTAACAAGTTTCATCATTCTATAGTATAACTTGTCCAAACGGGCCCTTGTCTAATCTGGATTCCTGTCTATTCTGATATAGCCTTCCCATTTAACTATTTTTAACAAGTTCATCATTCTATAGTATAACTTGTCCAAACGGGCCCTTGTCTAATCTGGATTCCTGTCTATTCTGATATAGCCTTCCCATTTAACTATTTTTAACAAGTTCATCATTCTATAGTATAACTTGTCCAAACGGGCCCTTGTCTAATCTGGATTCCTGTCTATTCTGATATAGCCTTCCCATTTAACTATTTTTTAACAAGTTCATCATTCTATAGTATAACTTGTCCAAACGGGCCCTTGTCTAATCTGGATTCCTGTCTATTCTGATATAGCCTTCCCATTTAACTATTTTTAACAAGTTCATCATTCTATAGTATAACTTGTCCAAAACGGGCCCTTGTCTAATCTGGATTCCTGTCTATTCTGATATAGCCTTCCCATTTAGCTATTTTAACAAGTTCATCATTCTATAGTATAACTTGTCCAAATGGGCCCTTGTCTAATCTGGATTCCTGTCTATTCTGATATAGCCTTCCCATTTAACTATTTTCAACAAGTTCATCATTCTATAGTAACTTGTCCAAATGGGCCCTTGTCTAATCTGGATTCCTGTCTATTCTGATATAGCCTTCCCATTTAGCTATTTTTAACAAGTTCATCATTCTATAGTATACTTGTCCAAACGGGCCCTTGTCTAATCTGGATTCCTGTCTATTCTGATATAGCCTTCCCATTTAGCTATTTTTAACAAGTTCATCATTCTATAGTATTACTTGTCCAAACGGGCCCTTGTCTAATCTGGATTCCTGTCTATTCTGATATAGCCTTCCCATTTAACTATTTTCAACAAGTTCATCATTCTATAGTAACTTGTCCAAATGGGCCCTTGTCTAATCTGGATTCCTGTCTATTCTGATATAGCCTTCCCATTTAACTATTTTTAACAAGTTCATCATTCTATATAGTAACTTGTCCAAACGGGCCCTTGTCTAATCTGGATTCCTGTCTATTCTGATATAGCCTTCCCATTTAACTATTTTTAACAAGTTCATCATTCTATAGTATACTTGTCCAAACGGGCCCTTGTCTAATCTGGATTCCTGTCTATTCTGATATAGCCTTCCCATTTAGCTATTTTTACAAGTTCATCATTCTATAGTATAACTTGTCCAAACGGGCCCTTGTCTAATCTGGATTCCTGTCTATTCTGATATAGCCTTCCCATTTAGCTATTTTTAACAAGTTCATCATTCTATAGTATAACTTGTCCAAACGGGCCCTTGTCTAATCTGGATTCCTGTCTATTCTGATATAGCCTTCCCATTTAACTAATTTTAACAAGTTCATCATTCTATAGTATAACTTGTCCAAACGGGCCCTTGTCTAATCTGGATTCCTGTCTATTCTGACTATATGGCATTTCTTTGTATATATAGAGTAATTAATACCTGTGTAATCTGGAAACCTGAGTATACTGACCAAATATCAATGTCACAGTGACATATGTTACACTGTATCAACAGCCAGTGTTATTTATGGACATTCCAGGTAAAAAAGGTGGAGAAAATCCAGAGTACCCAGGGAAAAACCACTGACCTATGGTCAGTTACACCAACTATCTCATGTGGGTTTCAAACTAGCTCCCATTACATAGTGGGCTACAGTTATAAACATCGCTACAAAAACACATAAATATAGGACATTTACACACCTACAGAGCTACGACACGATATCCAAAAAGTTCTATAAATACACTTTTTATCTACCAGTTTTAGGTAGGACACAGATATATATATATATTTATATCCTTGAACGTGTATTGACAAATATACATTAAAAAAATGAACATACCTCTTTGTCAACACAAAAGCTGCAATAAATGATATTTAACTTGCTCTTCTCTCGAACTAATATTTCCTGTTCCACGACTTTGTGTCTATGTACATCTTCTCTGAGTAAGACAGGCTTCGGGAGGAAAACATGAATATTTTTTGTAAAACATGTAGGAAAGTTGTACTTGTGTGTGCTATTTACCTGTCGATATAGGTGGGGAACAGCCCTGTAACATCTATATATCAATGTGTACAGGTATATATACATAGGTGTTAACTAACTCAGAGTTCACACCAGGGCATGCACACAGGCTTTCATTATGTCATTATAAGACAGACATCGCGAAATTTGCCCCTCTGACAGACATGTCCGGCAAAGTTTGACTCGGACCGTCTATTTTAAAATCCAGTGCGGCAATTATTGAGTACCGGAGTCGGTAAAAATGGCATCTCTGAAGTATTACGCAGGTACCAAACCTGGCAAAAACGTAAACTGCATAAGATAATCATGAAAACAGCTGCCTGGATACTAATAGCAGGAAGTTATCTTTACTTAAAAAATTTACACTAATGTTTGGTCCGGCAAAATCTTGTTCGGTCCTGGTTACTCACAGTCCTTGCCAGTCCGAATGTCTGACCATTTTTTTTCAACTTTTGCGATGTCTGTAAGAGGAGCAGGAGAGTGCACTGCCAGATCAGGGTTCAAACCCAGGACCTCTCAACACCAGCCAAAGATGTTAAACTAACTCAGAGTTCACACCAGGGCATGTACACAGGCTTTCAATGTATAAGGACAGAAAAATGTACTGCCAGGGTTCAAACCAAAGACCTCTCAACAATAGACAGATTCTCAATCGAATCATGCGACTTTAAATATCTTGCTAAAACAGCATTTGCTTAAGAATTTTTTTTACTAAACTCTGGTCAAGCACTGAACTCCATCATAAAAGTGGTGATTGCTGAAATGAGCTGTGGTTACTAGTCGCTAGTGATCAACAAGGTCCAGAACTCTTCCCTCCTCTTTCTGACTTTGCCTCAATTTAGTGCACAATCCAGTTAACAGGTATCCCCTTGTAGTCTTTATTTAAAACCAGGACCTCTGAGTACTGGCCAGGTGCCTGATCAAATGAGCGATGTGGTTGCTGGTGATTAATTTGATCAAGAACCATTAAACTTTCCCCTCTCTTTGTAAGTCTTGGCCTCAAGGTTTTAAACAGTCCAGCTTCAGCCTCAGGTAGCCACTTGCTGTCAGTATTCCCCTCTCTTGAAATAAGGTTTGGTCACAATGGCACCACATATAGCAGGGGCAGATAATTGTACAGCAAGACCAGGACTCGAACTCAGGACTTCCAAACACAAGCCGGATGCTCTACAGATTGAGTTTCGATCATGAGAGGTTGTGTCGGTGATCAACCCAATCAAGAGCTGCTAGTCTTAGAATGGTTACATCTCTAATTCTAATTGCTGAACAGTGCTAGCACATCAAATGAAGATTTTTGTCAGCAAATCATCGAGATTGGGCACAAAAATGGAAATATTTCATGAGTAAAAATGTTTTATCTAAAAGAATGCATTGATGATTATGATAATAGCAATTCAGCAGAAAAGTAACGAACAGGAGTAGTTCAAGTAAAATAAATATTTGGCATTGAATCACTTTATAGTAAGAGACATTAAGGATAATGTTAAATTCAGAACCGCAGGCATCGTTAACAGTAAAACTTGGTGATCCTTGAATAGGAAATCTATTCAAATTATCCAGATTTCAATAAACCAAGGAGAAAGACAATGGATATGTTTGAACAGGGATTATAATTCATTTCAAATTAAGCAGTATTTCAATATAAACGATTTCAAATTAAGTGGGTTCCAATGAATATCTAAGCTAGATAATATAGCTCATTGAACAAGATACCGATTTTGTGTTGCTATGGAAAGCCATGGCTCATGTATTGTTAATCACTAAGATACGGATACAGATTACAACTCATCCATGATCTCATTGATATAAACAATATACCAAATTTGGTTGAAATCGGACAATAAATACTCATTGATATAAAGTAATATCCAAATTTGGTTGAAATGGACAATAAATACTTAAGTTTCGCACGGAAACCTTTTTCCGGCTCAGCCGCCGACACTGATGCAAACATAGTGATACATATGTGCTGCCCTTGCGTTGCAGGCGACACAAAAACGGCAATTATCACATTTGTATTAAGAACTTAAATAAGAAGACTGCGTTGCGTATCCCAGGGTGTGACTAATATTAGAATCAGTCAGGCAGAAACATCATTGAATAGGACGATACCTTGATAAACATCTCGATACACTTCAGAGGGGGCTTTAATTTTAAATACAAGAACCCAATTGATTATAAAATTTATTCATTCCAAATCTAATTCAGATTTATCTATCAATATAGATACTATATGTAATATCAAACCGTTGTATTAGTTTTAAATTTTATAAGTGTATTCCACTTCAAATGAAAAAAAAAATTACAAACATTTTCTTTGTCCTTGAGCATTATCGAGGCATTTTGTATAATTTTCTGTCCATTCAAATTAGTAAAAATATACTTTTTTTCAACCGCAAATTTTCGTATTGAGAATATATATATACTATTAATTTACTACAAATACATACAAAGGTATCAATACAAGATATATCACAGATGAACAACTAACAGTAAATCAAAATATAACATATATACAGTAAAACCTGCCTTAGTGACCACCTCTGTATAAAGATCACCTTCTAATAAGACCACTTTCTTTGGGTCCCAAATCACTTATTTCAATACATAATTCCCCCTGTCAATAAAGACCACCTGGCTATAAAGACCATTTTTCTTGATGCCTTGGGTGGCCTTTATAGACAAGTTTCACTGTAAAGATATATGTTATCCTGTCAAGGTTTAAATCAAATCCATAGCCATTAGAGCTACCACTTCAGTAATCGATTTCACACGCATCTTAATGAACATGCATCTAAAAATTCAAGGTATTTTAGTACCTCTATAATTTACAAAATCATAAATCAGGTTTAAAAAGATTGATATCAACTTTCTGAAAAGTTAAAAATAAATAAGAGATAATACTTCACCTTTTAATTCCATTTTTCACAAAAGTGACATGCAAGATTATTTCCGTATTTAAGTTTTCTCATTAACTTGGCCATATTTAACTTCAGATATTACCAACACAGCTAGAACATGTTTTAAATTTCACAAATATAAACAAGGGTTATCTCCCCATTACACATTATATTCTGTCTTCTTGTAATAAAGCAGTGATCTTGTAATGGTAATATCAATGGAGTTTGATTTTTATTGATTAATATAGTACTATATCCATTAGCAAACAAAGAATTGATCACTTATATCTATATTAATTACCCTAGACAATTATATGACATTATTTTGGGGAAATTTATATCTGATAACTTTGTGAGACTTTGGGGAAATTTTATTATTATTATTGTCTGGGTAGCTTTCAGCTTGCTTCCATTACTTTCCATTAAATAACTATACTACGAGGTGTAACCATGGCGATAGAATAAACATCCAAGTGACAATGATTCCTCGTTATCATTTGAGGTGACACTGATTCAATGTATTGTTTGAGAAAAAATACAGAAATAAAAAAAGCACTCACCGTTGTTGTTCTCTTTCGTTTTGTCAGGAAACAGACCGGCCAGGGCAGGACGCTGTCGGACCACAGATTGGAGAGAGGCACTCTTAAAGGACGAGTACAGGGAGGGATCATATCCACTGTCACTCTCATTGTCCGCTGTATAATAAACAACGATATAGACATTTACAATAATTTAGAGTCTTCTTCTTTCTGTTAAACAACAAACAACAATATAGACATTTATAATAATTTAGAGTCTTCTTTCTGTTAAACAAACAAAAATATAGACATTTATAGTAATTTAGAGTCTTCTTTCTGTTAAACAACAAAAATATAAAAAACAACAAATTTATTTATTAATTTAGACATTTTATAATCATTTA
>NW_027188581.1:0-18696 GCF_041381155.1 Argopecten irradians | reverse complement strand
ATTGTTTTGTGTGGGTGTTTGTAGCAAACATCAAGTTAAAACATACAACTACTATAGAAAGCAACAGGTTTATAGTCACATTTTATAATAATCAATGCATCAATGCTTATTGTTAACAACAGAAAATAAATAAATAAATAAATTAAATAAATAAATAAATAAATAAAATAAATAAATAATATGTTAGCTTGAAGATTGTCTTATCTAAAGAGCAGCTTGACTTTTTTAAATACTGCACTTTTTATAATAATCAAATCAAATACTGCATTCTTACAAATATATATATGCCATTCAACTTTCATTTTTTGATATCTGTAACATGAAAGAAAATTTGATTTTGGAAGAATAAAATTAGTTAAGGTGATAATAGAAAGTACAGGTATTTCAAGTGCACTAAAATAGATACAATATACATGTACATGACAGGACCACACATATTGTACACAGCATTTATTTTGACATGTATCAAATTTGTTATGCCAATAACAATGTAAATTAGCTAGGCAAACAACAATCTAGCAACTTTAAATTCTGATTTCATGTTCAATGAAATTGTTTATTATAGCAAATTAACTTAATTGGTATGTGGGTTGATATACCTGGCTGTTATATATATTATAACAAAGAGTACCATTGTAAACTATTGATGTGGCTGTAAACAGTGCTACAGTTGTAAGAGGTTTTAATCCTGTTTTCTAGTATAACTTCAAAACAGCATGACAAACAATAATGAAGTATGGACAGATAACCTTTTAAAGAATAGGAATAAAACAGAAATTGTGGCCTTGATCTTTTCTTCATTTTATCATAATTTAACAACATAATTGTATCAATGTGCCCAGTGAATATTAAACTACAGAAAACACAGCTAGTGCATTACATGTAATAATGTAAAAAAAACAAAACAAGTGATTCATGCTAACAAAAACAATTTAGTTCTACATCATTGCTCACAGCATGTTAAAAGATGAACTATTGTACATGCTGAAATAAAATAAATTTTTAAAAAATTTACACGGCAAAGGGTGAAGTTTTTAATATATGGATGGAAATTCAAAATACAAGAACATAAATGCATATCATCATTACAATAAAATAAGGACAGTCACAGGAAATAGGGCAGTATAACTGTCTGAATACTTCAAGGTCAAAAGCCCAAGGTCATAGAACTTATATCAAAATTTACCTAACAATTCAAATCAGATCACTTATTAAGATTCATTCAAAAGAAACACTTCCAAGTTTACAGAATTGTAATCCATTCAAAAGAAACACTTCAAAGTTTAAAGAATTGCAATTCATTCAAAAGAAACAGTTCAAAGTTTAAAGAATTGTAATCCATTCAAAGTGTTTTCACTACCAAATCATTTAGTTAAAAACCTTGATTACAGTATTGGTAGAGCTTTCTCCTTTTATTCACAACTCTTATAATTCATTTTAAAACCTTATATACCCATTTACTCATTGAAATTTATTAATATCAAACAATCCATTTCAAAATTTCAACGTCAACATGTGCTGCAAAATTCCAACAGAGGCTGCTTTTTGTCACAATATCCTTGAATCCTGACGTCACATCATTGTTTACTGACGTCACAATAAAATTCGCTTCAGGTTATATTTAATCTGTGACATGGGCACTGTATTTCAGTGGGATAAAGTTGATCAATGATATCATCCTTTGGTCACTTAAGTAAAACTATCGCCAATGATCCAACTGAACACACACATCCTCAAAGATCACTGCTGATAATTCAGTCTATCATTCCTACAACACATGGTGTCTATAGTAATATCCTATTGGAATTCCAACAGTGATTTTAAGGTCACTACTAAACAATAAAAAGAGGGTGGGTTACTTGGTAAGAATAGAGGAATGTTACGTTTAAGGCTGCAGAGGTTGTGACCTCAACTGGGAGGAGGAACAAAGGGAGGTAAGCTGTGCTGTCAACAGAAAGGTGTATAAACAAGGCATTCCCCGTACCTCGGGTCAGTGTCAGGTTGGTCAACATGTGTTATTGTTGTTGTCACTGGCCTGCACAGTTGTTACACAAGAGAAGAAAAAACATATCAACAATATGTACAAATTCCAAAGTCAACAATATTAAAAAAACTGTGTTACTGTATTTACAACAAAACACGAGTACAATAATCAAAAATCACAGAGGGCAACAAAAAATACAAAAACTCAAAACACATGCATGGCCACATGTACAACACACATCAGAAACCAAGATGTACTATATAGGTTAATAAGACATGTATCTCTTTTCTTTATGTTTTCCTAAATCACAACATCAACATCAAAGATGTTGGCAGATATATATAGCGACGGAAAATTTTCACGAATCTACAGTCGTTTGTGTCGCAAAACAAATACAATCAAATATTAGCAACTGTTACCTTACTTATTTTTCAATGAGTCCATGTTCATGGATTATTATAATGCCTGCAGTAATCTGTCCCACTCGCCTTCCTTGTTATGTTACACGAGGCTCCAGATCCTGGTTTTATGTTCCAACATTTTCAATAGATTACTCCCTTCCATGGAGATGCTGATAAGAGGGATTTTCCACACACACGCTTCGTTCTACCTGACTTTTCTCGCTGATACTGTATTTCTCTGTGTGTATACTACTGTCTTGACAATACAAATCAAGTTCTTCACTGTGCAAAAAATGTAACTTCACAACCTTCTTATTAAGGGCTAAGAGTGGTTACTTGACTAGTTGCTAGTTTCTATATGTAAGAGTACATCATGTGGAAGTTACGTTAATGGTGTTTTTTTAGTTTTTCATATTTTGGTAAGTTTTTGATAAACTTGCCTTGAAACGTAAGCCTACCTTGCACAGCCCATGACTACCCTGGTATTTAACAGGTAACACTTCTGAAACACACACTAAGAGATCAATCTGCACTTATGCCTTGTTTCGAGTCACATATATGTATCATAAAACTTCTGACAACAGACTTCCTGATCCAGAGCTGTGATATTAACATTCAGTTTTGTGTTAACACTTTTGTCTTCAGATTCCAGTTTCTGTTATTGCTAAAAGTTGTGGTCGTCATTTTGCACAAGATCTGTCAAAATTACAGAATTCTACTAGCTCAATCTAGGAGTTGTAATTGTCATTTGCACAGGCGATGTCAGAATTATAGAATTCTACTAGCTCGATCTTCTAACCTTGACCTCTTGATCTTCTGACCCTAACCTCTTGATCGTCTGACCTTTACCTCCAACGAACTTAATCTGTAATCCATCTCCCAAATGTTTGCTTGTAATCATTTTATATCAGTATCTACATGGTAGATCCACTAGTTCAGCTTCATATATCTACATGTTCTGTCACCTGCGTACTTTGCTATTATTTTATCTGTTCTGGGGCCTTTGCCAAACCCCTTGTGTCTATGCTAACCCTTTTCTCCTGACATCCAGGCTAATATCCACAGATAGACGTCTCAGTTGGGTCATTGCCCCAGATTGTGAGTTACATCCCCTTGTTATAAATGTATACAACACTCCCTTAAATCAGTTCACATCAACTCATTGATATCTCACAGTTCCTGATGATATATATCCTCTTTAGTACTATAAACAGAGTCGATCATAGTCGTAAGACTCCACTTCTAAACAACTGCAGTAGTCCAATCATAGGCGTAAGACTCCACTTCTAAACAACTGCAGTAGTCAATCAAAGTAGTAAGACTCCACTTCTAAACAACTGCAGTAGTCAATCATAGTCGTAAGACTCCACTTCTAAACAACTGCAGTAGTCAATCAAAGTCGTAAGACTCCACTTCTAAACAACTGCAGTAGTCAATCATAGTCGTAAGACTCCACTTCTAAACAACTGCAGTAGTCAATCATAGGCGTAAGACTCCACTTCTAAACAACTGCAGTAGTCAATCATAGGCGTAAGACTCCACTTCTAAACAACTGCAGTAGTCAATCATAGTCGTAAGACAAATACTACCCGCTTCCAAAAAACTGCAGTAGACAATCAAAGTCGTAAAACAGAATCTCCACTTCCAAACAGATGCATTAGTCGATCATAGGCGTAAGACTCCACTTCCAACAACTGCAGTAGTCGATCATAGGCGTAAGACAAATACTCCACTTCAAAACAACTGCAGTAGTCAATCAAAGTCGGAAGAAAATAAAAAAAACAGAATCTCTACTTCCAAACAACTGCAGAAGTCAATCATAGTCGTTAAACAGAATCTCCACTTCCAAACAAATGCAGTATTCAATCATAGTCGTAAAACAGAATCTCCACTTCTAAACAACTGCAGTAGTAGATCATAGTTTGTAAGACAACTGACAACAACGGGACCTAGCTGAATTAACAACCTCTAGACTGGGGACTGGTATATAAAAAGTCACCAAAAAACTGATTGTAATTTTTTTTATTTCAATAAAGTCACTCATGTGGAACAATGCTTTAATTGGGAAAGGCATTTCCTACTCCACGTTTTTTACCTGTTGACACCTGGTCCTGGTCGACCTAAACGCAAGAACAATATCATCAAGAAAAGAAAATATATAGTATGTATACTTCCCTTCCTGGTACACAAGTTCCAGTCAACACACGCCACCTTCAAAATCTTTATCTACTGAAACTTGTTCTGTTGATTCTCCAATATATCGTATTGCACATCGATCTTACAACTTTGGCCATTTCAGAGACAAAATTACTTATATTGACAATATCCAATGACTTCCTGTTTGAGGGTTTTTTGTAGAAACACAATTCACCTTCAGCTACTCTTGATCAAATATTTCACAAACACTTATGTAAACATCTGCCTCAATCTGTACTTCACACTGTCTTATGTACAAATTAAATTCATTAAAGCCCCAGTACATGATTGTCAAAAACAACTGCATCATATCAAAGATCAAAGTATTACCTTGCCTTACATAACTAGGTAAAACTACAAATATATACCACACATGTTCTTTTTATCTTGATTCACAGTACAGACAACTTGCCAAAATTTGCCTATTACTGCTGATGTGGTTGGTGAAATATTATCCATCCTTATTTAAAACACAGTCAGCAACTTTACATCCTGGGATTTAAATTGAATGAAAAAGAAATAAATTCTTCAACACATGTATAAACTTGGACATTTACTGATGCTTAGAAAACAGCACCAAAAATGTTTCTTTTTTGTTCAAGAGAAGAAAGTGAAAGACTTTTAACAACCATAAATGCATGAAAGAGTAATTCCTTCATTTAAAATGTGAGGATTCGTTACTATATTTAATCTATGACATTTGACATATCAGAAATATGTTGTGAATTCTGAATAATTTGACATGTTTGTATATCAATTTATATAAGGAAGGTCATTGTGTTTGAGCGTTATATATGGTAATAATGCTAATTAAGTGTAGACAGTTTCCTGTGACTTCTACAAAATCAGTGTTAGCATTAGCACTTTAAATCAAGGTTTTAAAATTGAAAGCAAAGGTTAATTGACAAGACACAAATCAAGAAAAACACACAATTAAGAGACAACATAGTTCACATAAATACATATGTCTACAAATGTACATATTAGAAAAGACTTTTCACACACTTATAATCTAAAGAGCACATCAATCAAATTTATCTCTGTGTGATATAATAAGGAAATATCTATCAATGCAGTGAATCAGTATTTTTTAAGTTATAAACCGTGAGAATCACACATGTATACAAACAGTTTATTTTTTCCTCAATCTTGCTTGACAAACTTGTTTGATGAGACAAATTAACAAGTTTCAAAGTGGTTGTAGGTTCATGACTCACACAAACTATGTAATATACCTTACATACACCGTTACCTTCAAATACATTCTTGTAGTATTTATATTAAAAGCTACATTTAAATTCATATAACAAATTTATGATCCTTCCTTATAATCTAAAGGGAAGCCAACTCTAGCAATAAATTCAATAAGGTATGCAAATTTAAAGAAAAAAATATGTCAAAATGTATACTTAAAGTTAGGAAATATTTCATACCTGACAACCGGACCAAAACACATACTAATAACGCAAATAAACGGACTAGTATTAAAGAAGGACTACAGATAAGTAAAGCTAATGTATTATTAACAACTCTCAGTGAAATTTTAGCCGACAAACAGATGGAAGCCTATATTTTTCTCAAATCTATTATTTTAAAAAGACTTGAGATTTCTTAACATTAAATTCACTTAAGAAATATGTGTATTAAGTTTGAATGCTGCAGACAAAAAAAGAACATTTACTTGCATCAAAATTCTATAGTTACCCTCAAGAACAATGACTTTAGACCTTACAACAGGAATTTTAGTTTCTAAATATAGCAACTAAATATTTTCAACCTTATTCCGCTGAGTGTGCCAAGCATAGCAGCCAGACATAATCTAGGAACTTGTTACTGCCTCATCCAACAACAACAGATCCCAGATGAATCTTGGCACTCACCAAAGTATGATTTATGTCTGACAATAGAAAGAGAGATCTTTTCTCTGCTTTTTAAACCAAAATCCAAGATGGCTGTCTGTCTGCCATCTTGTTGACTGATTGCTACCAAAGTGCAATATGCATAAAAAAGGCCCTAGAGGAGCCTAAATGTGAATTTTTAGAAAGATCTCTTCTGTACTTTAATTTCTGAGAAATCACATTAACAAACTTCAACTATCAAAATCCAAGATGGCTACCTGTCGGCCATCTTGTTAACTGATCCTTATCAAAGTGCAATATGCATATAAAGGGTGCGAGGGGAACATACATATGAAATTTAAGACAGATCCCTTCCGTACTTTCTGTGAAATAACGGTAACTATCAAAATCCAAGATGGCTGCCTGTCTGCCATCTTGTTGACCAATTGGTCCCAAAATGTGTTATGTATAATTAGGGCCCAAGGGGTACCTCAGACATGTTAACCTTTGCTGACCAAAAAGAGGTAGATTTTTTACTCAAAAGCGCGTAGCATTGCAACGCGGCATTTATCGCGGCGCTTCAGAGATATATAAATATCAATAATATGCAAAATAAATTACAAAAAAATATTTTGTTAACAAATTATGTTTTAACTTTGATTATCACCATAGGCCTTGGTGGCTCATTTTGCATTTTTTAAATGTTAATTGAGGCTTACATTAAATTTAGAAGATGCAAAATGCCAATAAATATATTGTATACTTTTATTTCAATGTATTTATCACCTTTTTTAAATATACATTTTGTCTATTTTTTTTTTACTTTATTTAATACATACTGGACTCATTTTCTTTTGATTTATGTAAGAAAAAATACAAATATTTGTTTCTAAAACGTTCACCAATATTCTAGAAAAATAATTCCCCTGCGATTTTTTTTTTTTTTTTTTAGTGAATCCTGAAATTTTATACCAAAATCCGGCTCCTTTATTAGAATCACCTCATTCCAAAATGGCGGCCATTACGATTGCAAAGTTTATGACTTTCAGCAGACACTATACACCTATTTTACATTAAAAACGTGAGTAAATCATTTCAATTATAAGCAGTGTTTGTTTTTGAAATGAAGCTATTTAGTTTTTTACCACAAAATTTATTGAAAGGCCAGATGATTGTTTCCTTACGGTAGGTCTACATAATACACATCGTTACACTCAGACACATGAAATTAGCGACACCACCAAGCCAAGGTGGCACTAGCCCCAGGCTGTTAATTAGCACCAGTGGGTGTTGGTCAGGGAATGTTCACACCTCCTTTGTTTACTTAATTATCAAACCAGTCCCCCTACACTGTCTGGTATGCATTTTGAAGCCACCATGGCAGCCCCACCCGACTATAAAAATTTCAGAAATCGGAAGAGAAAAAAAAAAAAGATGTTTTGTCAGAAATCGGAATATTTGGATAATAAAGCGGTATGGCGGAATATCAGCTTCAAAAGCGGTAGACTTCCGCCTGAATCGGTAGGGTTAACATGTCTGGGTACCTACAAAATAAATCTGAGACAGATCCCATTAGTACTTTCTGAGATATAGTGGTAACAAGCTTCAATTTTCAAAATCCAAGATTGTTGTCTGTCGGCCATCTTATTGATCAATTGCTCTCAAAATGTAATATGTACAAATAGGGTCCAAGGGGAGCCTACAAGGCAATTTGAGAATTCTCCCTTCAGTACTTTTTGAGAAATAATAATTGTTAACAGAACGGAAGGACAGACCATGGACCATGGACGAAAGGCGATTTGAGTAGCCAACCATTTGAGGATGGTGGGCTAAAAACATCAGCTGATACATTAACAACAAGGTCATGCCACTCTAACCTGTATATAGTTACTAGCACAGCACAAATGTATGAACCAAGGCCAGCACTACCAATGCATGCTGTCCATGGTGGACACATATCACTAACACAAATCCTGTAGAGGAACACTCACCTCTTTTAATACATGGAGGTCAAAGTGCATATCAACAATAATCAACAATAATCAACAACATTGTTTAAATGTCAAACCCATGTTAAGGTAGCCGCGATGTCCTTCCTCTTTCCATGGAGATTTCATTTGTAAAAACTTTCCAAAATGTAGTGCTAAATATTCCACAAAATACCTATACAGTGGAACTTCCCTAAACCGATCATGGTCCGTGCATAGAATTTCAGCCGGTTTAGAGAGGGTTCCGTTTGGAGAAGTGAACCGAAAAAATCGATCATTACGATCCGGATTTTATTGATCAGAAGTTGTTTTCTACACTTCACTACACTACACTACACTGTACTGCCTAGTGTTCGTTATAACCGACATATGGCAGATCGCTTCCGGTCACGTCAAGAATCAAATTAAATATGGTTTAATTACACGATGATCAGTTGATGCCGGGCATTATATGACAAAACAATACATGACTTCGGCTTCATCATACAGATTATTTATGTTATCAATAAACATGATTAAATAATTACACCACAATCTCTGGTATAATTACCGTGTACCTATACCTACAGCCTTCACACCTGTATAAATGCCCCAGGACGTGGCATGCGACAACCATGGATACAGGTACGTTTTAAGTTGTATTTCACGGTTGGTTGATCAGACCTCAATGCAAACTATCGGTGTCGCTCAGGTAAGGCCAGTCTTCTTAAGTGTATTTTAATTACATTTGACTATTCCGATCTCAAAATTGGTCCGGTATTCGGAATTGGGAGGGATCGGTTTTGTGGAAGTTTTATTTACCATTAATAAAGAGGAATTCATTCCGTACATGACATCCATGTTCGGCTTCTAGAGGTGATCGGTTTTGAGAAAGGTTCGGTTTCGGGAAGTAACACTGTATATGCATTTTTTTTTGTACTGAAAATCAGAAGATTTAGATATTTTTTTCTGCAGTCACAGCTACCATTTTCTGTTGAAGTACTGATTCATAACCATTTCCATCATATTCCAGAACATCTTTATTTCCACTAAAAATTAGAGTTTTTATTTATTTGACTCCTTAAGGGGCATGTGACTTTGTATTAAATTCAATCAACTTTGGCCTCTTGAGTCTGACTTTAGTAAATCTTTTTCAATGTTGATTTTAGTTAACATACAACACTGTGTTCCAATACAGGTACATGAAAGCATAATTCTAGTGCTGGTTGGTTAGTGTATAATATATATATATATATATGTTAAGCTAGTCTGTTGCATATACATCAGTGTATACGGTAAACCTTCTGTTAATTCAAAAAAAAAAAAAAAAAAAAAAACTAATCAAAATTATTCAAAATCAATCTTCAGGGAATAAACGTACGTCGATGACTAACATAACTCGTGTAAGGAAAAAAATGTTACATGAAATGGTTATAGAACAAGCAAATCAAATGATGATTTATCTCAAAGATGTTATTTTATCAATTACACTAAAATCAAATATCAGCATTTAAATCGCGATTACAATGTTTAAAATATTAGCTTTTAATTGGGGATTATAGTGTTTAAGTAATGAAAGCCCTGTAGCAAAAAGCCCAAAATCAGTACACATTCAAATTTATAAAATCATAGATATGTAAGACCACACACTGGTTGATTTCCCCCTGAGTTCTCTATAGCTGACCACTTAAGTCGTCCCTATCATTTAATTTGGAAGTTTGCACATGACACCAGTGTTGTATGGGTCACACACACATTTTATATACTACTTGTGGGGTAAGTCAGAACAGAAGTGAAATGCATATCTCAACTTTCCCTTCTTCATTTGATGCATTTGAGCTATCTGAAATAGACTTATTATAAAGTCAGTATTCAAACTACCACTAGCTAGCAAATTATTGTTTTTAGTGAAAAATTTGCTAGTTTGAACTATCCATCAATTTGAATTAAGCAGAGGTTTACTGTATATACAAAACAGTAGGGGTTACATAACAATCAAAAATAGCATACAAGTCAGTCATTAGCTACATAACACTGTGTAGAGATAGTGGAAATAAAAACAAAATTAACCTGGTCGAATCACTCCGGCTGTCAAAAAACAATCAAATGCTCAACTAGGTCAACAACAAGCAGGTTAGTACAAATCTAGGCCAAGATAGTTAATGGAGATAACTACATCATTTACCTATCATTAAAACAAATATGAAGTGATCCTAAATACAATCTGTGAGTCAGCCCTAATTAATGGTCTAGTATACATAGTTATAAGGAATATGCAACAAATGATTCAAGTGATAATATGGACATGCAATGCTTTAGAGTTTTACAATATTTTGTCAGTAAATTTGTAAGTTACAATACAGATACAATAGCAATCAATGATTCTCAGGAATAATGACATTGACAAATTTACCAGGTACGTGTTTCCACTGACATGTTTAATATGTACCAGGTATGTGTTTCCACCGACATGTTTAACATGTACCAGGTACGTGTTTCCACCGACATGTTTAACATGTACCAGATATGTGTTTCCACTGACATGTTTAACATGTACCAGGTATGTGTTTCCACTGACATGTTTAACATGTACCAGGTATGTGTTTCCGCCGATAATAATAAAGACAGCAAAGTTTAAATAAACCCTTTACCAAAATGGTCAATAAAAAGTTCAGTATAAGAGCAAAAATGCTCAGTCAATAAAGTTAATGGAAGTTAAGGTGTTTTTAGGATCAAAGTGATTTCCCCTCCAAAATCTCTGTAACAATGAGTGATGGGATCAGAAAAGCTCTATGATTTAAAGCATATTCCAATCTAGTTTCCTGAGAATCATTCAGTTACATATTAATTCTAACCTAGTGTTCAGGGTACCTAGACTACATTGGTCCAATCAATATCTCGTTGATGCCTTTAAATCCAGCTCAGACCTGACCACTAACTGGACCAGGCCACTCTGACCCAGCGGATGAATTATGAAGTCTGACTGACCACATCAGCATCATAATACCAATGTTATTATGGTTAACTAGAGCAATTACAGCATAGGCAAATGTTGTTATTTCTCAGTTGTCTCCCCTTAGAGATGCATTTTCTACTGCTCATACCACTGTATTTTTATCTATATCTCCAGAAACCAAAACCCTTATCAGATGTTGAAACATATCAGCAGCTGTTATACTTTGACTTTGATGCATGTCGTATTCCATATACTGTAAAACATGAAATTTTTGATGTGTTGAAATTTTTGTTGGTTTTTACATTGCCATTGAACCACAAAAAATATTAGTTTAATACATTACTGTATGCACTGCCACAAAAACTAACCATTAATATTCATATCCATGAAAGGATTTTAAATCGTCAAACACTTAGAAAGTACCACACACTTGTTATAAAGTAGAATTTCTGATAAGGGAGACAATCCTGATTCCCATATATAATGCCTAAACTTTCTACCATGCAACAACAGATATATGAATGCACGACTTCATAAACAGTAACCTACACAGGGGTTTGGGTCTATGTCCTACACAGGGGTTTGGGTCCTGTAAGTAAAAGTAAGAATAAAACCTGACACACATACCTTCTCTTTTGGTGTTGACCACGGTGTTGAATGATTCATTCTGTAAACTTGCTGTGTCTTTGAACTAAAAGACATAAAAAATGTTCCATTAGAAAACTGTGATTGACAAAGGATTTATCCATATTTTTTTTATTTTAGCTCATTTACTTCATATCAAAGTAAGGTAATAATATCAATACTAGGAAAAGAGGGTATGTTTTATCATCATCTATGAGTTCAAATAATGGTAATAATAGACAATATTGATCTCGCTAAACAAGAAATATATTAGAATAGTACATACATTTCTATTTTTTTGCTATTTCTTTTAATTGTTTTTAGCATAATGCTAGAAAATATACCTAGAAAATGAACAAATAAGCAAATTGCCTCCTTTTATTCAATCCCACTGAAAAAATGTTCTGCAAGCATGTAAAGAATGAAGTAATCAAAAAAACAAAAAGAGAGAAAAACACTTTCTTGTCTAAATGTTTCCATGGTTCTCTAGCATATCTAACAAAGCTAACAGTCTGATGAATATAATGGATACTCGTACGAAATAGTTATCTAACATGATCAAAAGAGTACTTTTATGAGATAATAACATCCACACCTGCTATAGATCGGTACGCAGACCCATATCTCACCAAATAGTTCTGAAACTATCACAACAGATATTCTCGCCCTCAATTCCTACTAAATATATTTGATGAATTTTAATAACAAATTATACAGTTGGGCAATTTATGCCCTGTTTGGTATGCCTTTGGTATCTCAAACCAACCAATCACTACCAGCTAACAAGAGTAGACAACTCTGTATAACCAAGAGTAGACAACTCTGTATAACCAAGAGTAGACAACTCTGTATAACCAAACGAAGACAACTCTGTATAACCAAGAGAAGACAACTCCGTATAACAAAGAGTAGACAACTCTGTATAACCAAGAGTAGACAATTCTGTATAACCAAGAGTAGACAACTTCATATAACCAAGAGTAGACAAATTCATATAACCAAGAGTAGACAACTCTGTATAACCGAGAGTAGACAATTCGGTATAATGAAGAGTAGACAACTTCATATAACCAAGAGTAGAAAACTCTGTATAACCAAGAGTAGACAACTCTGTATAACCAAGAGTAGACAACTCTGCATAACCAAGAGTAGACAACTCTGTATAACCAAGAGAAGACAACTCTGTATAATCAAGAGTAGACAACTCTGTATAACCAAGAGAAGACATCTCTGTATAATCAAGAGTAGACAACTCTGTATAACCAAGAGAAGACAACTCTGTATAATCAAGAGTAGACAACTCTGTATAATCTAGATTAGACAACTCTGTATAACCAAGAGAAGACAATTCTGTATAATCAAGAGTAGACAACTCTGCATAAACAAGAGTAGACAACTCTGTATAACCAAGAGAAGACAACTCTGTATAACAGACACTTACTGTTGCCTGTTTGGTTTTCAATTCCTCCATCAGTTTGATGATTTCAGAGTCTGCCACGTCAAATGCTGACTGGCCCTGAAAAAGGATATAATTAACTTTATATTCCAATCTAACAATCAAAACAAATTTTTATAATACAACTTTTAAAGCTGTAAATAGCTGTAAACAATACTAGAACACTGACACGTCAGAAAGGGCCCCGCTATGTGTCTGACGTGCTTAAGTGGAAAAGTAGTATTTTGACAACGAATTCTTCCGTGTTAGCTATATGTTGCTAATAAATAATTAATGTCAACATTAATTGGGAAACAGATGATGGTACATTATTATAATTCTTTGAGAAAAGTCTTCCAAGTATTTAACTTGAATCCTGATTCCAAGCTAACATTACATTAAGAGCATACAATTAACTCAAATACCCCTTTTAAACAAGGTAAACCTCATAGTTTGCTGAAGAAAAAACATAACAAATGTGAAAGGAAGGGAATAAAGGTCTTGCTCAAATATTTTAATTTTTTTTTCCATAAGAGTTGTATCTGCAAATAAACTCTGTGGAATGGTATATCTAATCATATCATGTAGCCATTTTGATTCAAATCATATTGACTTTAATTAATATATTAAGCAATGAATAATTTTATTTATTATGTCATAACAAATTGTTAATAAGTCAAAAAATGGAAATTTTGTGTCCACAACCTTTGATGCAGTGACCCCATGATCTTACCTTTGGTCAGTCAAAACTTTGGTGAGTTGACTTCTTGTTTAATTCTGAACAACTCTGCTTCATTATAAATGTTGTAACAAAATGTTCATGAGAAAATAATTTTTTTAAATTTGACCTTGACCTTTGACTTAGTAACCTTGGCCCATGACCTTACCTTTGGACAGTCAACTCCTTGTTTAATTCTGAACAACTTTGCATCATAATGTTATAACAAAATGTTTATCAGTTAAGAGCAACAACATTGTGATTTTTTTAAATGTTAAAATCCAAGATGGCCAATTTTTTAATTTAATTTCAGCCTGAAAAATTACCCAGCAGATCTAGGATGGATGGGGAATCATCATGTAAAATATGGGGAAAATACTCCACTCCCTTCCATCATTAATGTGCAAAAGAAAAAAAACGGACAGACGGACGGACGGACAGACAGACAGACAGACAGACGGACGGACGGACGGACGGACAACCTGATTACTATAGGGCACCCGCATCTCGATGCGGGGCCCTAATTAACATATTTGTATCGAGGTTATAAAGGTACGATTGAAGTGGGTAATATGGCAGTCATGATTGATCATAATTGTAAACCCTTTTGCAACACCTTCCCTGTAAGAAGTATAAACTGACAAAATTGGCACTGAACAAAAGGTGGCGGTATAATAGGGGACTACTGTATAACAATAATCAACTTAATCATACAATATCTAAATCTTTAACCAATCAAAAGCATTTGTTATGTTTCCATGGTAACCATACAATGATACAGTGCATTGGACGATGGATGAGGAACAACAAACGAAATGTGATTTGTATAACCCACCATCTTAAAGTGTACACGGAATGGTTTTGCAAATATGGCTTGATAAATGCGTTATTGTATTAAATTTAGAATGGAGAAAGTGCGAGCTTCATAGCGGTTACGGTATTGGAGATAATACAACTATTCTCTAGAACACACCTGAAGGTCCAAGCCATTGACCCCGATTCGGGACCCCTGACCTGTGATGTCACGAGGACAACGGGCCCTACTCTACTCGCATAAGATAGAGTGGCGATTTTCTGTGTCTGCCATCTAATAAAAACTATCTGTTTAGGACTGTAACGAGTATCCGAGTACTCGAGTATTCACGAATTATTGAGAAAGATCGGATACGAATATTCGTTACTCCTGATATTTGTGGATCGCGATCTTTCAAAAGCAAAAAAATAGTACCTTCTTTAATGCTGTCATAGCTCAAAAATGTGAAGGAATGTACACTAAAGTCTGAATATCATCGATGTTTTCACTTTGAAGTAGACCGGAAGTACACATGAGCTGCGTGAAGTAAAGCTAGCAACATGTTATTTTCGTACCACGCTTCGATGCAATGTTGTGAATTCTTCATAAAATAATAATGATAAAACATAATTATTGACTTCTAGAGATGTAAAAGATTATTATCGATTTCGTTTTCATTACGGGTCGGAAATATGTAAAAATACGAATATATTATATTAGGCAACTGAGTACTGTAGATGTGAACCCCATGTCAAAAACGAAAGGTAGGCTAATTATGAGCCAAAATCATAAATCACCTGATTAGAAATAAAAAACTATAGGCCTAGAACCAAAGTAAATTGTAACTACTCTTATAGATTTTTATTTTTTTTCCCTTAATTTCAATGTTTTTCTGTATTTGACCAAAATAAAAGTAACAATGAAATGTTTTGATATGGTGATTTATGACTTACCATGATGATGTATATACAGTGTACCTGTTCACAGATGGTTTGACTTTGATTCATGCCGTAATTGATGTGCAGTAGTATTTTTGAGATGAAGTTATTTCAAAATTCAAATGATTTGATTTTTTTTACAGTTACAGTGACTGAATCCTACTGTACTTCACCTGTAACTCTATTGCTTAATGATAAGGAATGTAAAACTGCTAAAATTGGTTTTGTCATCAATCAAACATTTATCAATATATAAGACCATTATTGATTTATCAATAAAAACAGTTTTACTGCAGTTGAATCTTTTGCTTGTATCTAACTGGTGATTCGTGGTCCGATCTGTGAATCGTCAACCCTGAATCGTGGATCGGATCGGATCGCCACATGTTAGACAATCCACAGCCCTATATCTGTTGGTAAATATCGATTCTAAATACACAAATACCAGTGTACATGTCCGTTACCTAATTAATATTATCCTCAATCACATATATGAGTTTAGAATACGCTTGAAAATAGGGATTTATACCATGCATATATTGATGTACCTCTCGTAGATAAATGAACATCTCTGCGCGATTACTGCATAATTATACACAACAAAATGTACATAATAATCCACGTACGTTGCAGAAACCACATATACATCATTATTATACCAAGGATTATCCAAAACCCGTCTCGTGTCGTTGAATGTCTACTTGTCAAACTCGCTTTATAAATTTCTGACTTTTTTTTTTATAACCTAGGCCTGTCAATACGAATTATGATGGTATAATTCTAAAAAGATTTTTTTTTAATATATGTAAATGCATCTTTTAACAGCGTTATAACTGAAATCGATCCATTTGTTTTTTGACGAAATACATTCAGCTTTCATATAATACAGCATATCCGACTTATTGTTGATATTTTGCTCAAGTTCAATCATTTGTGTCTTTAATTGAAAAATAAATCATGCACGGGTCAGACGAAAGATTGAAGATGTCTATGTCTAATCCGAATATCTAGTATCAAAATCAAAATACTTCCGAATTGCCAATGTCGTGCTGCGTAAATCTCTATACCTGTATACTGCAGTAACTAAAACGCATGGTCAACCGAGACTAATGAGGGGGCTAACCAGATTACGTAAGAAAGGTGTTTAGTGACCTGTCACGCATTGTTGATTAGCTCTCGTCAGGTGTCAAAAGTAAGATCACAGGTAAGTTAGCGATGGACCATCATGTAATTGTTGTATAATGTCATATTTGTTTACACTTATAAATCCTTGGTTTACAGTAAAATAATCCGTCCGTACATAACATGTAACAAGTGTATCAATCACTAGATGTATATATTTCAGAAAGACTCATGCATATACATTTGTCTTGTATATATGTTTCTGGTTACATGTATATGTATTTTAATAACAAAAACTACAAAATTATTTACAAATGGCATGTCGAGAAAGAACAATGCAAATATAATGCACAATGTCAGAATTTTGATATTTCTGATAGTTGCTAGATTTCGGATATGCAATTCTTAGTGAATTTTGGTCAATATCGATCATTATTGAATACCAATAATGATAATCTATATGACCAAAAAATGTACCGTTGAAGATTGTTAAAATAACACATGTCGGTATACATGTACAGGTAGCTTTAAAAGGAAGAGAGACTTGTTACAGCTATATATGAATTATATATCATAAATTCAATCTCTCAAGTGGTTTCCTTTTTTTTTTTTTTTTTTTTTTTACCCCCCCCCCCCCCCCCAATTTATGTCTATGATATTTACGTGTATTGAACTATGAAATACATTTCACACATTTTCTATTCGTCATGCTGATTCTTGAAATCCATAGGCCTAGTGAATTTTTATTTATACAGAAACATATTCAAATGGATAATTATATGGCCATCATTTTTCGAATTCGTCTGTTTTTAGATCACATAATGAAAATTGAAAATTCTCGATGTCTGTTAATTTAGTAAGCTGTAAAAACAGACATAAGATTTTTAGTTAAAAGTTTGTACACAAGGTCCACCTGGCTTATACCAGAACATATATAACTTATACATGTTTCCTCTTATCTACTTATGTATTTTGCCTGATTTCAGTTGCAATATTTCCTATTTTATATATAATTAAAACGTCCTAACTGTATAGGATATATATATACGTACACTGTACTGTATATATTGATATCTTTCTATTTACCTTCTTTTGACAAACTATAGGTAACTCAGGTAAACGAATACAGGTAAGCACAGGTAAAATTATTATAAAACTGACTATAATTGGTTTTCCATTGTTCTCCTATACCAACACTTTTCTTTTTTTCTCTAAAAAGTGGGAAAATGGAGAACACACCCTTTGGGAAAAGGGAACAGAGTTTATATAAATTTTGGCTCTGACCCCCGGGGGCAGAAGGGGCAGGGCCCAATAGGGAAATAGAGGTAAATCCTTTAATTCGCTACTATAGTCATAGAGTTCTGCATGGATTATAACCAGATTTGGACAGAAGCATTCTCTCGGGAAGGGGAACAGGGTTTGTATAAATTTTGGCTCTGGTCCTCTGGGGGCAGGAGGGTCAACGCCCAAAAGGGGAAACAGAGATATCAATGATTTAAATTGCTACTAGTCATGAAGTTCTGCATGGATTCTAACCTAAGTTAGCCACAAATATCTGTAGGGGAAGGGGAACAGGGTTTGTATAAATTTTGACTCTGATCCTGGTGGGGCAGGAGGGGAAAAAATTGGTTAAAATAAATGATGAATTTTCAAGGGATTTTGCATCTATAAGGCGCTTCTTTAAATTTGCCTCTGTCCAGTTGGCATTCATATTGGCTATGAAT
>NW_027188580.1:0-18675 GCF_041381155.1 Argopecten irradians | reverse complement strand
CCCATGTGGGGCGTTGCCAATTACCTACTGAGCCGATGTTCGGTGGGTTTTTCACCGGGTACTCACGGCTCTTTCCTCCAACCATACAAACCTGGCACGGGTCCTTACAATGACCCTGGCTCTGTCTAAGGTAGGACGTAAAAATAAACAAACCAAATTGTCTTTGTCGTATTATATTTAAAACATTCGCAGTGGGACAATATTTAGAAGGCCACTACATTAAAACTTAAATGATGTAAAGGCATCCTGATGTAAACAAAAAGGAGAAAACCACACTGATCTATAAGCATACAGAAATACGTGAATACATGATAGGTCAGGATCACTGAGGGTTTTTTAGCTGGATAGGGCGTTTGTACTGTTCTACATGTCGTTCACTAATACAATTTCTCCACAGATTTACAACACAAAAAACGATTGATAAAGTTACATTGAACATTTGTAACGAAGCTGTGGGCGCTTCGTTGCTATATTTTCCGGGGAAATTATATTAACCGGACTGGGCGGGAATTTGCTTGGCACGAGATCTCGGGACTGCGCCGAAGCTTTCAGTTTTTCTACCGGGCCTTGAGAGGTGAGGGTTGTGTTTTTGAAATCCCACTGTAATTTTTATATATTTGTCGCCCATCCTTTCCCCCTATTTGCTGTTATCGTATAGTATGGAAATGCATTAACATTACTGTGTGTGTATTTTTCCGCTGTCAGTCGGATATTTTTGCTATATTTTTGAGTTTGAATGTTGTGCAATGTCGGACTTGGCATTTACTCGCTTTTAGACGGGTTTCGATAGTAAGTAAAAGTCTTCACTCTTGTGTTGAGAAGCCGTTGGTAGGCTGGGAAAAGAGTGGGAGCCTCCTGTGTTGAGTTTCGGGGTTAACCGTTTAAGGAGATTTTTTGAGAATCTTCGCTAGAGAACGGTAACTATTGTTTGTGATAATTGGACGGTTAAAACATCGATATATCCGGCCAGGTGTTGTTGCGCCACGTGCTCGGTTCTTTCATTGATGGGGTATGGAGTCAATTCTGATAGCGAGAAACGTGAGAATATTAGCAGGCCAAAAACTGCTCAATTTCACAGTACTTCCCCACTGAAGTCCCACGCGGTTATTTTCTTGGTTGTCACCTTTACACATGTTAAATATTAATAAACTGTTAAATGAAATTTGATGTCGGCCTTTGGTCTTACTCACGAGTACCTGGATTATTGTTGCGGAGATCTAGGGAATCTGCCAAGCTAACGCCGGCAGTTCGACCCCAGGGCATAAAACAATTTAATTGTATCTTTCTTACTCTTCGGCTAATGAACTACGGTCGTAGCGAAACAGGTCGTTTACCAATATATCTTAACAACACCTGAAGCACAATTGTTCCATATGCAAACAAATTATGAAAGCAAATATCGTTGATAACGAGAAGGGCCAAGAGATATCGTGACGTTTTCCATTTTGATTTACAAATCGGTCAAATTTAACATGTTGGTCAATATCTTTAGCGCTTCATCTTCAATTAACAGATGTCCAGTTGGCATTCATACTCCCCTAACTTGTCAACTGAATGCAATTTAATGAATATATTTCATTTGATAAACACTTGTATGATAGACATCCGCAAGATATTTGTATCTATAATGAAAAAATCAATATCGTCAAAGGACGAAACATGCCATTTTCTGTGATCGCTGGCACAAAAATTATGAATCATCACATAAAAAAATAAGCTAATAGCGGATCATGCGCACCCACTGAACTGTCAAATGCGTCTGGTAGGGTATACATATTAGGGTTGCAGTGAAAAAGTAAATATTATGTAAATGAATGCTATAAAGCACCGTGGTAGTCAAATAATTTCAAGATAGCCAACAATATTCATTATTTTGTAATCTTATCTGTCTCAAAAATGAGCATTAATAAATACAATCCTATGTTAAAAAACTGGATTATCAAAATATCTATATCGAACAAAACATTTTGATAATTGTATGTCTACATGGTAAACGAACTTCAAGTTGTCGATTACCGCGTTTTCCCTTTGGTGCATTATGCACAACAAGAGTACAAGAGAGAGATACATGTAGTACTTATAAAATTCCAGAAAAGGTTCATTAAGTATTAAGCTCACATATTGAATTTGAACCATTGAGCAACAAGTCCATCTAGTAGAATCAAGAAAGATGACTTTCTAAACATGAAATTAAAAAAAGATCCTGAATACCTCTCTTGGTAAATACAGGTAGCGGTTCGAAATAAATCGATTTTCAGTACTTTCAGAGAATTTAACATGAAATTAACTGACGGACGCGATGACGATGCAATGGGGGAAGGCTATTTTCATAGCTCGCCAGACCATTTGCTGATAGTGCGTTAAAAAGATCAATTCAATAATAAAGTATTTTGACGGGGTATCCACTGGAGTTGCATGAATGCGTAAATAACGACTACATGTACAATGCTGTAATGTTCAGTTTTCGTAACTTTGGACTGTTGTGACCGTTACTCCTAATTAGTTACTAAGTGTGGACCGATATCACTTTCATAATTTCTGATTAAGACACCGTCTATGTTTCTCCACTAGAGCAGATATGATGAAGGACAATATTTTCTTTCGACAGTCATATAAAAATAAAACTACAGAAAGATCTGGACGCAAGCAGCACAATGGGAAACAGACTGGCTAATGAAAATTTCAAACCCAGATAAATGCAACATAATCAGTGTTACACCACAAAACGCCAACAAAATACTACCCACAACTCCACAACTACACACTCCACACAATCACACACTCGAGCAAGTAAACTCAAAGCAAATTTCTAGGACTAACACTACAAAAAAACCTAAAATGGGACATGCACATAAATAATATCACCGCAAATGCAAACAGCATCACTAGGGTTTTTAAAGCGCAACTTAAAATTTAATTCACCACACATAAAAGCACACGCATCACAAAGCACTAGTTCGACCCAAACTGGAATACTGCTCTTCCATATGGGGGGACCCCCACAACACACACACCAAATTCAACAGATAGAAAAAACACAACGCAGAGCTGCAAGATATGTTCACAACAAAATATCACGACACCAGTTCAAGTTACCAAACATGATACATCAACTCAACTGGCCGAACACTTACAGACACGGACGGCTACACACAAGATTGATACTTTTCTACAAAATAATACACAATATAGTTGCTCGTCGAATACCAGACCATACTCATACCAGTAGGACCACAGAAACCAGAACACTCCCAATCAACACTGCTTCAGACAAATCTCTGCTACAAAGGACACATACAAAATATTCATTTTTCCCAACAAAACAATAACACAATGGTAATCTCCTCCCTGTAGCAGCAGTACAAAACGCACTCACTCGAGGACTTCAAGGCACATATTTCAAACGTAGCCCTTGAAGCCCTCACAATCATAGTTTCTGCACACACCTTTTATCTATATACTAAAAAAAAAAAAAAAAACTCACTTAATCTAATCCTTTATACACCCTTGCACCCCTACAGGTCCCCCGTGACATAATCGTAATACTTTGACGGGGCGTACCAGTACACATAAGAAGAAGAAAGAAGATATATTACATATTAGTAAACGGGACGGTTTTGTGACAGCAAACTTTATTTATTTTTTACAAATTTTAACAGTTTTATTGAAAAAATGTGGACGATATCCCTGCTGTTTCGAAAAATATTGTGTCGAGGTGTTTGCTATTATCTGAGCTAGTTTGACAGGATATTTAATAGCTTATAGAATCTCTAACAATACACTGTCTTTGACACGCGATAGTTTTAGAAGATGCATTGCTGTTATGTCATAATTTCAGCCGATTTTCATCTTGAAGCGGGCGTTTTTTTTCATGTTTTTTGTGTGTCGATATCACACTTCCGATGACGTAGGTTGTCCCCATTGTTATAGCTTATAATCGTTATAAAAATGAATCTAGAACTTAATAGTATCATTTTATATACCGTTAGATAAAAAAAAAAACGCAAAATAAGTCATTCTTTAGCACTTCTGAGTAATTAACCTCAGTCGTAATGGAGTCTTAAATTATTAAATAATAAACATATATTTGTCTCGAAGTTTTAAAAACTGATTACTGTCCGGAATTCTCACTAAACAACTTACACACTTCGAAGAAAGTGTCCATTATTGTGAAACAAAATAACAGTACTGTATTATTTACCTAGAATGACGATATAAAGAATTACTTTTTGTCATTTTAAGTCTTAAATCCTAGAAAGGATCCAAAACCAAGTAATTTACATTTCATCAAAAAGCAGTATGCTAGTGATTGCACAGTCCAATAGAATCTCCTAAATAGTATGAAAAGTCAGGATGGCCGAGCTGTCTAAGGCGCTGCTTTCAGGTCGCAAGTCGCGGTCTTCCTGGCGTGGGTTCGAATCCACACTTTCTGACAACAAAACTTTTTATTTTGAATCGTTTTCAAGATAATATTTTATTTCTTACAGTAAGCCGATGCGGAATTCGATTAAAATATAATATCCTTATTCTCTTTTCGTACCATACAGGAGGATTTGACAACAACCATCAGAGGCTTCATTACTACGATGACTTTATTACTCATTGTATTTCAGTTCAAATGCATTTTTCTCCGTCTGGCTACGTCAACTGAGAACGACCATTTCATCACAACATGGTTATTCTGATAGCGATGTTGTGTTTTGTGAACGGAATGACTACATACACTTAAAATTAATTTCTAAAAGTTCTATATATTACTTTGGCTGCTGAAAATTCACGTCTAGGAAATACGGGCGGTAGATATTTTGATTGGTCAATTTGAAAGGTCACCAGGGTCGTGACTACTTACAGGATGTTATAGAGGAAGCAGAACCAAATCAATTCATCTATATACGATACGTTAACGTTTGCCACTGTCCAGGTTTTAAATGGAGTCAGTTTCAAGTCTGGTCACCTGTTCACTAATTTTGGAACGAATGGCACGTCGCATACCTGCTGAATAAAAAAGAAATTAAGAGCTGCCTTCTTGTTTAATTTTTATGCTCGAGATGCCATCTTATGTTTTTATATGAATTCTAGCACCAAAATTTTACCAAAATTTTCATGAAATTCCATTTTTGATTACCTCCCCATGTCACGAAAACACACTTGACAGAATCTTAAAATTTCTTTACACACTATTATACATGTGTATGTATTGCCTAACCCAAACAATTGAACATTTTGAAACTGATTCGCCTCAATACCCAATCAGAAGGCTCCGAAACATTCAACTTCTCTCTGAAATCTTCGTGTCTCAAAAGGGAGTTTCCAGGAATCTATTCTTTGGTTTGATTCTGCGGTCTTCTATTAGATCCCTCTATGAACCGAAGTGAGACTAGGAATCTGCATGTTATACAGATTGATGAAAGACGTTATGTTTTAACCTGTTTCGGCGACTTTGTCGTCAAGAAGACAAGATCGCATAGAAAGGGATTGCGGTATATGGGGGACATACCATATTTCATATCGGAATTTGTTTTCAATCAAATAAACCTTTACAGCAATTTAAAATTCGTTAATTCCTTAAAAATATTTGAAGAAAAAAACATTCTATTTAATAAAAATGACATAAAAACAATCCCTAACAAACGGGGATATCAAATCCGGCGAGGCCGCGATGAGAGAGCGGAATCCTAACCACTAGATCATTTAGGGATATATATTGACGTACGATAACATACTCACACGTGTTTAATGGGTTTATAAATAAACGGATGTTGGAATGGATATGGTAAAACGCTTATCTGTGAAACGAAAATGAAGGACGCACCTACAAAAATCAAAAGTGCTTGTTGTATCGGAGAAATAATCTATTTGCTTTTTATAGATAATAATCGTTATAAATAAGATCTAGAACTAAATATTGTAATTTTATATACGTTTAGATAAACAAACAGCTCAAAATAACTACATATGATACACTACTGACGTAATATCGTCAGTCGTAATGGAGACTTTTAATGATTATATCATAATATACATAAATGTCTCGAAGTTTTAAAAGTGATTAATGTCCAGGATTCTCTCACTAAACAAACTTGCACCACATCGGAAGTAAAATGTCCATAATCTTGAAACAAACATAAGTACTGTATTATTTACCTATAATGAAGATATAAAGAATTACTTTTTGGTCATTTTAAGTCTTGTGTGTCCATAATCATAGAAAAGAAACGGGACCAAAACCAGTAATTAAACATTTCATACAAAGTGCAGTATGTAGTGATAATCCATAGAATCTCCTAAGTAGTATGAAGTCAGGCATGGCACCGAGCGGTCTAAGGCGCTTGCGTTCAGGTCGCTAGAAAAGTCGGGTCTTCCTGGCATGGGGTCGAATCCTCCACTTCTGAACACAAAACACCTTTTTTTAGAATCGTTTAGCCAAGATAATATTTTTTTCCTATACAGTAAGCCGATGAGGAATTCGATTAAATTTATATCTTATTCTCTTTTCGTTACCATACAGGAGGATTTGTACCGACAGCTAACATCAGAGGCTCATACTACAATGACTTCATACTCATTGTATTTCAGTTCAAATGATTTTTCTCCGTTGGACTTCATCAACTGAGAACGACATTTCCATCACAGCATGGTTATTCTGATAGCGATGTTGGTGTTTTTGTGAACGGAATGACTACATACATCTAAATTAATTCTAAAAGTTTATATATTACTTTGGGCTGCTGAAAATAATTCACGTCTAGGAATACGGAGGTAGATATTTGATTTGGTCAATTTGAAAGGTCTCACCAGGTTCGTGACTAATTACAGGATGGTTATTAGAGAAGCTATTTTCAGAACCAAATCACTTCCTATATACGATACGTTATTCGTTTGCCACTGTCCAGGTTAAATGGAGTTTTCAAGTCTGGTTCACCTGTCACTAATTTTGAAGAAATGGCATGTCGCATACCTGTGAATAAAAAGAAATTAAGATCTGCCAATCTTGCTAAATTTTTATGTCCCGGATGCCATCTTTGATGTTGAATTCCGCACAAAATTTTACCAAAATTTTCATGAAATTGCCAATATTGATTACCTCCCCATGTTAGAGAAACACACTTGACAGAATCTTAAAATTTATCTTTAACTATATTATACATGTGGTATGAATGTATTGCCTAACCCAAACATTGAACATTTGAAACTGATTCGCCCTCAATACCCAATCAGGGAAGGCTCCGAAACATTCACTTCTCTCTGAAATCTTGTGCCCAAAAAGGGAGTTTCCCCAGGAATCTATTCTTGGTTTGATTCTGCGGTCTCTATTAGATCCTCTATGAACCGAAGTGACAATACGGATCTGCATGTTGTACAGATTGATAAACGCATTATGTTTAATCTTTTTCGGACGGACTTTGTCATTGATAAGATGAGATCGCATAGAAGGGATAGGCTTTGAGGACATATTATATTTCATGTGGAATTTGTTTTCAAATTAAAAAAAACTTTCAGCATAAAATTCGTTAATGCTTAAAATATTGAAAGAAAAAAACAATCTATTTAATAAAAAATGAATAAAAACAATCCTAGAAAGGATTCAAAACCAGTAATTTACATTTCATCAAAGAGCAGTATGGTAGTGATTGCAGTCCAATAGAATCTCCTAAATAGTATGAACTCAAGATGGCCGAGCGGTCTAAGGCGTTAGACTTCCGGTTTAGGTTGTGAATGGACGGCGATTTCGTTGATCACAAGTTCAATCGTAAGTCAACCTTTACGTTTGGGTATATACATCCAAATTGTTGCATTGTATTAACATATACATTTGTGTCTTCGTATAAAACTGTGTAAATGTAATTCTGTGGCTGGTGCTCTAGCTTTTTGAGCCATCTTATGATGATTTTATGATGGACTCGGCCGGAGGCGGCCAAAATGGCCGCACGAAATTTTACAAGAAGGACTGCACGTACATTGGTGAATGTACGGGACAATAAATCAGTCCTTCCTATGGAACTTATTCGAGCAATTGAGGAAATATGTGATGTTTTGGTTCATTATATGCCATGTGTGCCTAAGGGTGGGGACTCGTATGAAGTGACAATGAATGGAATGGCTAGCAGGACAATTTTTATTAAATGGTGTTGAAGTGAAGGGGCGTACGTGTGAGGTCACAGAAGTGGTAAAATCGTATTTAGTAGTTTTCCCTTTCTGCATATTCCTGCCTATATTTTCGGATGCTGTAAATGAAAAACAAATTGTTGCAGTTAGGAGTGACTGTGCATTCTCCCGATCAAACGTAGATGCTATCCGGGCCTACCGACATAGCGGACGCAACGTCGCATCGTGAAGGTCAAACTACCCCCCGGACTTGCCATCACTTCCATATACCATGTGAGAATCGAGAATGCATATTACCGAGTTGTACATAACGATCAAAAGAGAATGTACACTATGTGTCATTCTGTGATCATCGGTGTTTAGGGATTGTCCGGCGATTTAAATGCTTCAAATGTAAAAGGGACAGGTAAAAGTCACTTTGCGAGAAATTGTACGACCCCACCCTGTACTCGGTGTTGTGGCATAATATCCGTGCTGATTGCATGTGTGACATGTCGCCTGTCAACGTTGACGAGGACATGGAGAGTTCTAGGGACAGTCTTTCACGTGCTCTGTGCGAAGGTATGTGGGAAATTTGAATGCCGGTGCGATGACGACACGTGCACAGGGCTGTAAAATGGTCAGTTTTATCTGTGTTTGTGTTGGACATGGGAAGAGGGGGTTGCCAGATGTAACAAGCCCCTCTTCCCCTCAGACGATTACTGAAACACCTCTTAAAGGGGTGTTTTGGGAGAAAAGTGAGGATTCGGTTGGGTCTGACATGGAGGACAGTTCGTTCATCCAGGTGAAAAACAGAAAAAGAAAAACAAAGCAGCAATTCATAAAATTGTCATATACAACCGATTCATCAAAGAAATCTAAACAAAAATAGGGTCCTTTTTGTGTTTTGTTTTTGTTATTTGCATGTTAAAATTTGTGTCATTCAACTGTAATGGACTAAGTGATATTTTTAAATTACAAAAAGTGTTTTCCAATTTTGAAGAAAAGAAAATAGACATTGTTTTTTTACAAGAAACCTTTTGGACAGGCACATTTATTTATCAAGTCCGTGATAAATGGAATGGTAGTGTATTCTACTCAAATGGTAATAATGGCCGGCAAGGTGTAGCTATATTATTAAGCAGTAAATTCAAAAATACATGTAATATCGTTTCAAATTTTGGAAGTCAGGGACGATTTTTACATTTGCAATTAGAAATGGATAACAATACATTGAATTTATTTAACGTTTATGCTCCTAATGTTTTAGCTGATAAAGTTGATTTTTTTAATTTCATTAATGATTATATTCATGATGGCAGTTATGATAACGTTATGATTGCAGGCGACTTTAACACTACTCTAGCAAAAATAGACCGGTCCGGTGCTACACAACATTTGAATGATTTAGGTGTTAAAAGTCTGCTTGAAATAATTAATACATATAAAGTGGTTGATCTGTGGAGAAAACGAAACAAAGAAAGTCCAACATATTCTAGAAAACAGATCAGGAATGGCAAGTTATCCCAAAGTCGTATAGACTTTTTTCTTGTATCTAAAGCATTAACGAGCTGTGTACAAAATATCTTTTACACGGACACATCTTTTAGTGACCATGGATTTGTCACCTTGTTCTTGGATATTGAAAATGTAAAAAAGGGCCCAGGTATGTGGGTACTCAATAACTCTTTTTTGTTGCAAGAAGACTATGTACTGAAAATTAAAAATATTATATCTACTGCAGAGCAGGAAGAATTATTGGAGCAGGATATCTTGGTATGGTGGGATAATTTAAAGTATCGTATTAAAAAAGTATCACAGTTGTATGGTAGAGATCGAAAAAAGTTTTTGAACGAAAGGTTTATTATGATACAAAACAAAAATTAGTGACCTTTCTGCCATGGTACAACAAATGCACGAGGTAAAGTCTGAATTAGAGGCCCTAGAGGAAGAAAAATGTAAAGGGTCAATTTTACGGTCAAAGGCTAAGTGGGCTATAGAGAGTGATCGCAGTACGTCCTACTTTCTGCAGTTGGAAAAATATAGACAAAATTTCAATTCTATTAAGCTACTTCAAAATGTTAATGGTGAATTGTTGCACCAAACCAGTGACTTATTAGACGAGATTTATAAATTTTACAATGAACTGTATTCTTGTGTCTCTGTTGAAGCTGATGAAACCGATGATTTTTTTATGCAATATCGACAAAAAAGTCTCCTGCAAAGATAATAAGTGTTTAGCAGCTGCTGCCGTATCAGGTGATGACGTTGAGTTAGCTTTAAAGGGTTATGTCTAGTAATAAAAGTCCTGGCCAGGATGGGTTAACCGTGGAGTTTTATCGTAAGTTTTTGCCGACTTCAAGAATTATTTTTGCGAGTTATAGGGGAAATTCAAGAAAGGGGGAAACTGTCAAGGTCCATGAAGCTTGGGGTAATTAGTCTAAATTTATAAAAAAAGAGATGATAAGTCTCATCTTAAAAATTGGAGACCTATAAGTCTTTTAAATGTCGACTATAAAATTTTAGCTCGAATAATGTCTGACCGATTGAAAAAAGGTTTTACCGTCTATTGTTTCGCCCTTTTCAAAGCTGTTGCATTATGGGTCGCGATATCGCTGATAATATCAGTAATGAGCGTGACATAATAGATTTAGCTACCATGGATAATTTAGAAGGCTAGCCTACATCATGAAAATAGATCAAGAAAAGGCGTTCGATCGAGTAAGCCATTCATATCTCTTCAAAGTGTTGGAGAATTTGGCTTTTGTAATTTTTTCTTTAAGTGGATTAAAATATTTTACAATGGGATCTATAGCAGTGTGAAATGCAATGGTCATCTTACTAAATATTTCCCAATTAAGAATTCTGTAAGACAAGGCTGTCCATTGTTTGCATTACTATATGTACTTGTAGCGGAGCCCCTAGGTCCAAGCTATACTTAAAAATGACATGATTAGCGGTATTTCAATTCCTATGAGTAATACGTCTGCTAAAATTTTCCAGCATGCTGATGATTCTACACTGACTCTGGCTAACAAAACTTCCATTGACCAGGCTTTTAATGTTTTTGAAAAATATGGCCGGGCTTCTGGCGCCAAAATAAATAGGGACAAGTCTGAATTATTGTGTATTGGTTGTGGACAGATGTCAGCTGCAGAATCGGACGCTTTCAATGTCAAATTATTGCAAGAGTCTATTCTAGTACTCGGTGTTTTTTTGGGTCCAAATGGTAACTTATGTGAATCTTTGAATTGGGAACCTAAAGTTGCATCTATACGCAATATTTTAAATATGTGGTCCCAGAGAAAATTAACTATTCAGGGTAGGGCTACTGTAATTTCTTCTCTGTTGCTGTGTCCAAGTGTTGGTATACATTGACAGTAGCAAGTATTCCAGATAGATATCAAATACAACTCAAAACTTTATGTTTAAATTTTTTATGGAATAATGGAGCTCACTTAGTTGGTTTTAAAACTCTTATAGGGCTCAAGTCTGAAGGTGGACTACAATATCCGGATATAGACCTCAAAATTAAGTCCTTTAGAATTAAATTTGTTTTCAGGCTTTTTTTACAATTCTGATTTATCACCATGGAAAGAAACATGCAAGTACTTTCTATCTAAAATAGGTGGTATGAATCTCGGATTGGGAGTTTTTAATTGTGTTCTTAAACTGAAGCAGCTTCAATGTGTTCCGATTTTTTACAGAGATATGCTTTTGACTTGGTCCGATATCTACTCTTCTGTTATTTTTGAAAACGGGCCCGAGAATGTTTATTGTCAACCTATGTTTTGTAATCCACTCATAGTAAATGAAAATGGTAAAACGGTGTTTGAGAAAATATTCATAGACTCAGGTCTGATATATTTGAAGGATCTTACTTACGAAGTTGTAGAGGGTTTTCTTCCTATCCAGGCAGTGATTGAAATAGTCCAGGAAAAATATCCGGAAATCACAAGGGAGGAAATATCCGTAAAATATCTGAGACTTCTCAGGCAGCTTCCACTTAATTTTGTAGAAACAGTTATAAACAAACTGTTACATGAACACTGGTCTGACACAACCCGTTATATCACTGAAACTGAATGCTTCGGGGTCACGCACTATCCCACGACACACGCGTGACATTTACCGTGTACTCGTCAGCATGCATTTCACGGTACCCGTATCCTGATCGGTGACGTTCTGGTCGAATAGCTTCCAGGGTCAACAGGTAAATAGTATTTTTCGAGTCATACACGCACCACATTATCCGGTTGAATGCGTTTGAAGTTCATTACAAAGTAGCACATAACGCGGTTTTTACTAAAAAGATACTTCTAAAGTGCGGTATTTCAGATTCAGATGATTGTCCGGTTTGTCAGACACAGTCCGAGGATATTTTTCACATGTTTCTTCATTGTCCGGAATTATCGGACTTCAAGGTTTATATGGTTGGTTTATTAGAAAATTTATTTTCCAAGGCAAGTCCCGGGAATGTGAACTCGCTGAATTATGACTGTCTTATTATTTTGGGTTTTGGCGAGAAATGGAAGTATGTAAACGGCTTCTTTGTTAATTTTATACTGAGCGTGGCAAGATTTTGTATTTTTAAGAGGAGGAACATGTTGTTGCTCGGTGAAAAGAATGTAGGCCTACCAATTTTACGTTTTTTTCAAATTCACGGTTAAAGAGGTAGTGTAATGGAAATGTTCCTTCCTTCATTCAGAAAGAAAATTTTAATCCAACAAAAACAAAAAAATAATTATGAAAATCGATCCAGAAATCTTCGAGATATTCAAGATCGAAATTTGCCCATTTGCACCTGTTTGAAAAACAATCAACGCAACTTCCGGTTTGGCTTCGAAGCATTGTGACGTCATATGAGCAACATTCAAGGCAGTGAGAGCGACCACCTGGCGGTACCGCGAACGAAGGAATAGCTTTTTATTAGGGGGAATCGCTATATTGCACACTTTTAAGAATGTTCGTTTTAGTATATTATTGATACTTTTCTTATATATGATATTTAATGCATTTTGACTAATTTTCAGTCGAATTTCACGTTCGTTTTTCAACGAATTTTCCATAAATTCTGTGTTAGTGCTTAACAAAAAATTGACGTCAATATCATGTTCCGCTGGCGATAAAAATGCATGTAACATTAAAATATAAATTAAATAGATCACGGAAAATCATACCATTATTATGGAATCTGCAAATTTTTATCTACGATCATACGGAATTTAATTAAATTTGGTTAAATAACGAAACTGTGACAATCAACTAAAAATATGTCAAAAGGCATGAAATATATTAAAAAAAATTATACAATACCAGGAAATCTGATTTTACAATTAATTGCAATTTGCAAACGTAAAGAATTGATTTCGACAATGTCATAGGCCAAATACACGTAACTTTTCAGTTTTTTTTAACCACAAACATATATGTACACAAGAAAGTTTACCACGTTCTCTCTGCATAAAATGTTAACTGAAGCTAGGTACATTTGTAAGTTGTTACTGAGAAGACATGAACGTGCCTCAGACATTGACATATCTGAGCTTTAATTTCCAATATCGCAAGATTTTACAGCAATCAAATTAAAGTTAGCTGTTCACTATTTACTCCGTTCATAGGGAGTTTACGGCGTATACATCAAATTTAGTAGATTTTACAGTGATAGGTATTTTATTCTGGTTATGCAAAATACAAGTCCCGGAACGTAAATTAAAGTTTTTTGCAACATATACTTGAAGATTTCTGTATAGCGACACATTTCATATCATATGCTTCGGTTTGGTTGCAGAAATAAATGATTCAGTAACCAATGGAACACACCTCGTCAATCAGTTGGTAATTATAATTGACTGACACGTGAACATCGAGGCTTGTAGCCAATGCTATGGCGGGGGCGGGGCCTCTAGATCTACGGCGACCTCCCGCAAAAAAACAAAACAAAACAAAACATATACATGTACTTCGGTACAAGATTTATTACATAAAAATGCATGTGTTCGTGTCAAATGACAGGTTGTTATAGACTTATAGCGATACGATGATCAATATATTGCAAATATTCCAGTTGTGAATATCAGAAAAATAAATTACAGCCAATTTATTCAAGATGCTCCACCGCCGACAGAGTATAAACGATACTCACCATTTGAACTATAATTGGTGTTTAATCGCGTATGTATATACATGTATCTAATTAACACAAATGATAAATTAATTTGATTTGGTGCATACGTAATCAGTACTTTGATTGCATATAGGACATAGTGCCACAGATTTTTTCGGGATGCAATTATTTTTTTTATATCTTTATCTTGAAGTAAAATTAGAAGCTCAAACTTTTCAATGGTGGTAATGATGTAAAGCAAGTAACTTTTGTAATACTAAGTGTAAAGTCGTCTTCTCTTGTTTTTGATAGAGAAAAAAATACCACTTGTCAGAGGTCATCTTCAAAAATGCTGAAATCAAGAAATTGAAGCATATTTCATTCTCTTACCGATTAACTAGTACTTAAGATCGGGATTAAGTCGATATTTTGTAAGTTACTACACGCTTCAAAAGTCTGTCGACAGCATAATTTACATTCCATGTATCTTTTACCATTAATCACTGACAGATACTTTTAAGGATTTAATTTGCCGTAAACTAATTATTGTATGATATGAAAGATAACTGCAGAGCTTATAATTAACCGACTTGAAAGAAAAATGATAACATGCATTAAGGTTGTTAATGAATATTTATATGTATAAATATATCGTAAATTGACACATTCGGAAGTCTGAACTACAATGTACATTATTATTGTACCATGGAACACGTGTGTTTATGACATAAGATTTAGATCTTCGTCGTTGGTTAGAGTTTTAAAAGAAAAGAGAACTATTCTTGTACATGTATAAACAAGTGTCGAAAATTATAATCAATCTTAATTTTTACAATTTATGTTCGTATTCTGTAAATTATAAAAGGGGTAGAATCTACTGCAGTATTTCATATAACAAGGATTTATAGTTGAGGCATTAAAGATTAGGCCAATGATGTATCTTTATATCATTATACCGACAAAGATACCGACAAGTGCCGAGATATCGGGAAAATGTCGAGGTGAAAAAAACCCAAGTACCGAGGTCTCCAAGTGCGAGATGTCCTGATACCGCTGCAGCCTGCTGCAACAATGCACCGTCATCCTTTGTGCCGAAAACTTGCCATTTTTATCACATTTACAGGAAAAAAAACTTCAGCTTAGGAATACAAAAAACTGTATACGTACGTAAAAAGATAAATTCAAATATAAAGAGGCGATGAGTTATAATGCAATGTTTTCAAATTGATACGCATCGAGCACGAAGCCATCGTGTTGTCACAACACAGACGTAATCTGTTGCTCACAATACGTCACTTCCGGTAAAAAGGGGAATTCCCTAAAGTTGAAAATTCTAAAGGTATGTTTTTGAACGGAGATTACTTTTACGCCTTTTATATGTGAAATGACGCACCGGAAAATTTTTTGCTTCGTGTTATAGTATTTTTTATGGTTAATCAATGATTTTATTTAAGGTTTGCTTCCACATTACACTACCTCTTTAAGGTTCATGTAATGGCTTTAACCAGTGATATTTTGCAAGCCTAAAACGCATTACTGTGCTGCAATTGAACAGAACTAATTTCATTAATTGTTGGTATATATCCTGGCTAACTGTCAGTCTTACTGTTGATAAGTAATTTGTGAAGCTGCTTGTAAATTTCAGTAAAATAAGAGAAAAATGTATATTTCTGGAGAAGACATAATGTAGAACTTGTGTGAATTGCATTGATGGCACCAAATAAACATGCTATCGTGTGTTCAGTAGTGACTATGCCAGGTACTCCAACAGTTTGTTTGGCAAAATCGGACCAGCGAATAGCGCAGGAGCCTATTGTTGTAAATGCAAATGGCTGCTTTAAATGGCGGATCACAAATATAGCATATAAAAAAGACATTTTAATTGATACAAGTGCTCTTATATACACTATAAGGTACTCTGAACATGACAAGAAGAATATTTACGAAAAAGTAGTTAAAATGTGGACTTTGAGGATCTTTCCGGAAATTTGCATTTTTCGCCCCAAACAGATTGTTTGAACTATTTTTTTTCGTAAAGAGCCTTCTTGTTATGTTCAGAGTACCTTTTGGTGTCTATAAAAACATTTGTATCAATTGAGATGGCTTTCTTATATGCGATATTTTCGATCCGCCATTTATAGCAGCCATTTGCATTTACTACACTAGGCTCCTGCGCTATTTGCTGGTCCGATTTTGCCAAACAAACTGTTGGAGTACCTGGCATATTCACAACTGAACACGATGGCATGATTATTTGGTTCCATCAATGCAATTCACACGAGTTCTATGTCTTCTCCAGAAATATACATTTTTCTCATATTTTACTGTATTTTACACGCAGCTCCACAAATTACATATCAACAGTAAGACTGACAGTTAGCCATGGTATATACCAACAATTAATGAAATTAGTTCTGTTCAATTGCAGCACAGTAATGAGTTTTAGGCTTGCAAAATATCACTGTTTAAAGCCATAACATGAACCTTAAACAATTTATTAGGTATGCATTTCATCAATATAAAGCACAGGATAATGCAAGGCTCTTTATGAAGTATTTTGAAAATGATAATAAAATTGTTTCTGTAGAATTGGATGGAGTGAAAGTAAATTTGTAAAGCCGTACGGGTATAGTTTCTACTAGTTTTTCAATGATTTCATTGTTTGTACAATGTCTGTGATATTTAGCTTACTGACATATGATGTCACAACTGTGATATTTTAATATTGATATTTTATCTTGTTGATGCCTGTATTAATTTTATGTTGAATAGATTGTAGTGCTTGCAATGTGAGGAACCCCAGGGGCCCCAACCCCTGAGGCCCTATGTCTGGGAAATTAAAATCATATTTTTAAGATAAAAAAAAAAGAAGGCGCAGCTATGTTTGGCTAGGCGATTGGGTGCCGTAGATCGTGAGTTCGAGACCCGGATAGAGCACGAGTCTATAAATTGTCATGCTTTGTTAAATTGTCTTTCTTTGATAACCAACTATATATATATATACATTTTGTATCTATACATGTATCATATGATATTTCTTGTTTCTTGATGAATACCAGTTATATTTCCTCAAGTGAGGTGGAAACTTTGATATTTTTTACGAGTGCGAAGCAGAGTGAAAAATGTCGAAGTTTCCACCTCTGAGATGAAATATAATTGGTATTCATCAAGAAACAAGGAACATTATATGTATAACATATGTTTTCTCGCTTCCATTTACAGAAGACCATCACACTACTAGTTTCCCTAAAAATGTATTGTACAGAGTTATTCGTTATTTATATATATACGTCGTATATTTTGCCAGCATTACTGTCATATTTCAAGACAAAAATTTGACGTAATTTTTTGTGCACAAAGTTACTGTCATTGCGAGTGAAAATAGTGACATTGATTTTGCATACGTACTGTGTGTAGAGTGAAGTTTAACACATAACTGGCTCGCCCAGCCACGTCAAGTCTCGTACGACTCCTAAAGGCTCAAGACAGGTCAAAAATTGTTGAACTCGTTTGATAAATTTCATATCACATAGCCATTCATGCAAGATCCTATGGCGTGCCGAACGTTGCAAAATTCAAAAAGTAAAAAAAAATGTGTAAAGAAAAAAAAAATGTTTTGTAATATCGTTATATGTGTTCAATATGTTTAATTTGTGTGTAAAAACAAGAAATGTTTGTGTATTTTTTTTTTAAATATTTAGATGTAAAAATAAAATTTTTATTCAATAATTTCTTTGTGTGTGTGAAAAATATATTTGCGTGTAAAAATATGTATTTATGTGTGATTTTCACACACAAACATAAAACAACATCACACACACAAATATATTTTTTTACAACAAATGCACATTTTTTACACAAATGCCATTTTTTACCTTTTTCAAAAGGTCACAAACATATAAAATGTTGAGACAGAAGGAATATACTTATATTGAACAAAGAGATCCCAGAGGGATACCATATAAAAAATTTCTGAGAAAAATGCCATTCACGTACTTTTCTGAGAAATACTAAGCGGCTATTAAATCAAACTTTTAACTATAGCCAAAATTCGGCAAGATGATGCGGCTCTGTTCTGGCCTCATCTGTTGACTCCCGACTCAATTCGTGTATGAATCCAAGAATTGGGCGATATATGAGGGCAGTACATCACTTCATTGAGGTCGCTAGGGGAAGCCTATAATATGAATTATGAGAAGTTAATAGTTCCCTTTCAGTAGTTCTTTTCTTGAGGAATATGGGGCGGTGTATACAACTTTGACTACTTAAAATTGCTTTCTAAAATCGCAAGATCGGCCAGAAGCTCATTGTTCGCGGCCATCGTGTCATAGACCTTGCATATAATGATTCTCGCGGCTATATGTTCCCTATCTCTAAACTTCGGTCCGAAAAGGCCATCCGCCATATTGGTTAGTAGTTTATGTGTACACAGTTGTTTGTGATACGAATGGATGTCATGAAAAGGATGTTCTCGCTATATTTTA
>NW_027188579.1:0-18742 GCF_041381155.1 Argopecten irradians | reverse complement strand
CCACATTTCTTCGTTTTTGAACTCTGCCTTTCAGCCGATATCCTCTTTCTGGGGTTGGATTGGTCAGCTTCACTTTCTGATGACCAAGCTTCAAAGAAGGAGCCCAGTCAATTGAGTTTTCAGGATATAGACTAGAGGGTTTTCCTTAAAAAAAGTTAATGTGTCATGGAATATGTTCTGTTAGATGATGGTTTTTGATGAGCGATGATGAACACAGCATGTCGGCTTCCATTTTTAGGTCATCTGACCCGAAGGGTCAGGATGACCTATAGTCGTCATGTTTCGTCCGTCGTCGTCCGCCGTCCGCCGTGCATTAACATTTCACATTTTGAACTTCTTCTCAAGTTCTACTGGTGCGATTTAGCTGAAACTTGCATGAAATGATCGTGACATGGTCCCGACAAAGTGTTGTTATTTTTCGGGTCGATCTGAAATCCAAGATGGCCGCCACAGCCGCCATCTTGAAAACACATTTTGAACTTCTTCTCAAGTTCTACCGGTGCGATTTGGCTGAAACTTGCATGAAATGATTATGACATGGTCCCGACAAAGTGTTGTTATTTTTCGGGTCGATCTGAAATCCAAGATGGCCGCCACAGCCGCCATCTTGAAAACACATTTTGAACTTCTTCTCAAGTTCTACCAGTGCAATTTGGCTGAAACTTGCATGAAATGATCCTGACATGGTCCCGACAAAGTGTTGTTATTTTTCGGGTCGATCTGAAATCCAAGATGGCCGCCACAGCCGCCATCTTGAAAAACACATTTTGAACTTCTTCTCAAGTTCTACGGTGCAATTTGGCTGAAACTTGCATGAAATGATCCTGACATGGTCCCGACAAAGTGTTGTTATTTTTCGGGTCGATCCAAAATCCAAGATGGCCGCCACAGCCGCCATCTTGAAAACACATTTTGAACTTCTTCTCAAGTTCTACCAGTGCGATTTGGCTGAAACTTGCATTAAATGATCCTGACATGGTCCCGACAAAGTGTTGTTATTTTTCGGGTCGATCTGAAATCCAAGATGGCCGCCACAGCCGCCATCTTGAAAACACATTTTGAACTTCTTCTCAAGTTCTACCAGTGCGATTTGGCTGAAACTTGCATGAAATGATCCTGACATGGTCCCGACAAAGTGTTGTTATTTTTCGGGTCGATCCAAAATCCAAGATGGCCGCCACAGCCGCCATCTTGAAAACACATTTTGAACTTCTTCTCAAGTTCTATTAGTGCGATTTGGCTGAAACTTGCATGAAATGATCCTGACATGGTCCCGACAAAGTGTTGTTATTTTTCGGGTCGATCCAAAATCCAAGATGGCCGCCACAGCCGCCATCTTGAAAACACATTTTGAACTTCTTCTCAAGTTCTACCAGTGCGATTTGGCTGAAACTTGCATGAAATGATCCTGACATGGTCCCGACAAAGTGTTGTTATTTTTCGGGTCGATCTGAAATCCAAGATGGCCGCCACAGCCGCCATCTTGAAAACACATTTTGAACTTCTTCTCAAGTTCTACCAGTGCGATTTGGCTGAAACTTGCATGAAATGATCCTGACATGGTCCCGACAAAGTGTTGTTATTTTTCGGGTCGATCTGAAATCCAAGATGGCCACCACAGCTGCCATCTTGAAAACACATTTTGAACTTCTTCTCAAGTTCTATTAGAGCGATTTGGCTGAAACTTGCATGAAATGATCCTGACATGGTCCCGACAAAGTGTTGTTATTTTTCGGGTCTATCCAAAATCCAAGATGGCCGCCACAGCTTCCATCTTGAAAACACATTTTGAACTTCTTCTCAAGTTCTACCTGTGCGATTTGGCTGAAACTTGCATGAAATGATCCTGACATGGTCCTGACAAAGTGTTGTTTTTCGGGTTGATCTGAAATCCAAGATGGCCGCCAAAGCCGCCATCTTGAAAACACATTTTCAACTTCTTCTCAAGTTCTACCAGTGCGATTTGGCTGAAACTTGCATGAAATGATCCTGACATGGTCCTGACAAAGTGACCCCATATGTAATTAATTTTACTATTGCCAAGGTAGTCAGATGACCGTTGTGGCCCTTTCACAACTCCTTTTTCTCTCCTCCTGAGAGGAGAGTTACATAATATATTGCATAACATAATAATTAAGGTTATCTCCCTTAGACCGATATCTCAGCATCTCCAGCACACCCATATCATATACATATATATAACAAATGATCAAATGTCAATAGTTTACAGTAACGGCCAAAATTAACTACTGAATTATCATCTAAATAATTTTCATATCTAATTGGCACCCATGCTGTATTGATATATCAGTATCTCTGAATACTTGCATTTTACATTTTCATCTACCTGTTTATCAATCTCCTTCATTATTTTGGAAGATTTTGATGAAGTACGAATTATAAATTTAATATATCAAAATCTTGAATAATAATAATGAAGTCTTCAATGCGTAGTGTCAAATGTATATCAACCAGTACTGTTATTCACGTTTGAGTCATTTTTATATTCCTTTATGATTCTAGCGAAGTGAAAAACGTAAATCTACGTACGAGAAATTAAAATAGACTGGTTGTCATATCTATGGGTCAATTTCATACAGATAATGTAATTGTCGCGTGAACGTAAACGTGTACAGGGTGTAGGCCTAACGTTAATATATATTCACGTTATACAGTATGTAAAGGGACATACATCTACATCTACATAGCACTGACCACCTTCATCAAGCTGAAGTTTATGTCTATTTCATACGGTTTGTTTGTTTGTTTGTTTGTTTGATTAATTAACGTCCTATTAACAGCTATGGTCATGTAAGGACGGCCTCCCATGTATGCGGCGTGTTGCGTGTATGTTGTGCGAGGTGCGTGTTTTGGTCCAAACGTACATGATTATTCGTGATTACATCTGAACACTGGCATATATCATAAATAGTAGCATTGCCTACCTGACACGAAGTGTTCAGAACACACCCTCAAGGTATGGGTAGGACCATGGTGCTAGATCAGCTCTACTGATTTTAGATAACCACAACGTTCTTCTTTTTTTCTGTTAATTCACGTGTCTTCACCTTGCGAAGTGATAACTGCTGGTAAACGAAAGAAAGAAACTTTGTCCCTCCCACCTGTGTTGTTACAACCAATCATCGCACAGTAATTCACCATTTTGAATACATTAATAGTAGAAATATAGTTCTAGGTCAAACGATGCGCATTGTTGATTGTCACCTCCAATATGGCGGCCATTTAACACACCGAAAGTAATTGCATGATCGTAAAAGGCGACTAAATTTAGGATCTTATCTTTTCTCTTCTTTCTAACTGACTTTATTCTTCCGAATGTCTCCCTTGGCACCGCCTCACTTTTGGCCTTGGGTTGAGCGTTTCGCCCCTGTGAGGAAGGCTCCGAGTTCTGTCCCCTGGCCGAGACACACCAAAGTCTATAAAAGTGGTAGTTTCTGCTCCTGCTTAGCGCTCAGCAAACGGGGAGTAGGAAGACTGGTTCGCCCGTTGTCAGTATAATGTGACCGGGTGTGGTGTGTTGCTTGGTGTCTTCGGCGGCATGCTTCAGTGATATAGCACTATATAAAGGGCAATAGTTCCACTATACAAGAAGACACAACATGAATATACCGCAGTCTCCCAAAATAAGCACCTCGCAAAACACACACGTAACACACTGCATACATGGGAGGCCGTCCTTACATGACCATAGCTGTTTATAGGACGTTAATTAATCAAACAAACAATTTAATGAGAGTTCGCCGCATGCCCTGTTTTATTGGTGTTGATCTTGTGTTGGAGTGCTGTGAATGTTCCCAAATCAAAGGTACTTTTGGCAAAGACATCATTAAACTCCCTTATTAGTTCAGATAATGTTTCGAATTGTGTTGGAGTTCGGGAGGACTCCAGCACATGGACACTAGATGATTAGGTATGGATGATTCCGGGGTATCAGGAATGTTGTTGTTCTCACCTGGCTCCATGATTACAGCCTCCCTAGCTCGTCCCACCACTTTGCCTTCTTCAGGACTTGGAAGTTGGGTTTAATACACAAATACCTGGGTATGTATCCCTCATGTAACGTACTAGGTATCCAAAATCTACGATCCACATCGCCATCGATGTAGTTAGTCAGCATGTCTCCGGTCACATGACTAATAGAATCTTACATGGGTCTGTCAAGTGGACAGGGATATCTCAACCCTCATGAAATATTTTGGCCGGTAACAATCATTCATGAGTGTTGAGATATCCCTGTCCACTTGGCAGATCCATGTTTGATACTTTTTCTCCCATGCTTAATAGGAAAAATCCGAAATTCTCGTTGCTTGTCAGCCCTGCAGGTAGGGCGTTAGAATTGTACCTGCTGCCCCTATTGCATGATCGTAAAAGGCGACTAAATTTAGGATCTTATCTTTTCTTTTCTTCCTAACTGACTTTATCTTTCTTAATGCCTCCCTTGGCACTGCCTCACTTTTGGCCTTGAGTTGAGCGTTCGCCCCTGTGAGGAAGGCTCTGGGTTCTGTCCCCTGGCCGAGACACACCAAAGTCTATAAAAGTGGTAGTTTCTGCTCCTGCTTAGCGCTCAGCATACAGGGAGTGGGACGACTGGTTCGCCCGTTGTCAGTATAATGTGACCGGGTGGGGCGTGTTGCTTGGTGTCATCGGCGGCATACTTCAGTGATATAGCACTATAAAAAGGGCAACAGTTCCACTATACAAGAAGACACAACATAAATATACCGCAGTCTCCTAAAACACGCACCTCGCACAACATACACGCAACACATCGCAAACATGGGAGGCCGTCCTTACATGACCATAGCTGTTAATAGGACGTTAATTAATCAAACAAACAAAGCTTTCCAGGCTTTTAATCGCGCCATTAACACGGGAACGTCGTTATACGTCAAAATTGATGACGTTGTCTACAATGTACGACACGTATACGCCGCATGTATTGATGACGTCACGTTATTGTCTAGCGCGTATGAGCTGTCTTACACCCCCCTGTGTAAGATAGAGTTATCTTTTCCCTAGCAACCGCCGGATATCCCTGTGAAGCATGGGAGAAAATTTACTCTATACTTTTGACTCTCGGTTGCCTTTTTGAAGGGATACTGTATTTTGTCCCATATCAACTTCTGGCTTTCCATATTCAATACGGCCCCGTATTTATATAGGACAACAAACCCTAGAAGTATGTCATCTTCAATTGGAGCGACGTGCATGACCTCAGTGTATGGTTCTTGAAATCCATAGGAATTGTGAATTTGTATTTATACAGAAACATATTCAGAAGGACAATTATTTAACCATCGTTTTCCGAATTCATAAACGATCGGCGATTCTTTTCCCTATATCCTCCACATGGGCATATTCCTTTAAGAGGTCCCTCCCCTTAGTTGTTGATTGTAACCTTATGATTATGTCAGGTTTCGTAATTTTAAATCGAAAATAACATTCTTACTAAAATCGAGATATTTAGTGATGAGAAGAGTCCTTTTGCAGCTAAACGTAATTATCTTAGTGAAAGTGTAGGGTAGGTTTTGTCATATAATTGTAGTTATTTACTAAACAGTTTGGACAATCTGCAACATAGAAACTAGCATTATTCACCTCTTCCCATATTTGTGCCATAACCCGTCTAAAGACATTAGTGGACATTGGGTTATTGGTGGATGTCACAAACAGAATTATATTTTGCGTTATTATGGATTGCCGGGACGAAACCTGGACACAGGCGCATGAGCTGAATATAGAGCTCTAGTAGCCCATAATATGCCGATCAAATGTAAGTGTAGCCGGTGTTCGATAATTGGTCTTATTTCAAATTGGACTTAATATCTAAGGCTTATAGACCTGAGAGTTATATACATGGGAGGCCGTCCTTACATGATCCTGGCTGTTAATAGGACGTAAACAAACAGTTATATAGTAAACTTATCATATGTTATTTCTGTTTAACTTTATATAATGCTTATTAAATGAGTGTTCAAAACAGATCTTAGGTAAAGGCAATATAAGAAACAAGAGCATAGGATACAAAACAATTTTTAATGAAGACTTTTGTTTTCTTTTGTAATTTTAAAATCTCGTAGAAACTTTGATTAAGAAAATTGTCCTACAAAACAGTATTTTCTGTGACCTGTTGAATGTTTTTGATATGGTTGATATCAAAGTCTTTATAATATGGTTTATATGACCATGGCTGTTAATATTTGTTTGTTTGTTTGTAGGACATAATCAAACAAACAATATATTTTGATTTTGGAAATTCATTTGATTTCATTCTATTTTTCTGTTTCAGCTGCGTTGTATTTGCAGTACTTTGATTTTAGATTATAGTGAAAACTCCATATTACCAAAGTTTGATAATTCAGTAATTTGGTAAAACAGAGGAAGGTTCTGGGTTCTGTCCCCTGGCAGAAACACATCAAAGTCTATAAAAGTGGTAGTTTCTACTCCTGCTAAGCGCTCAGCATACATTTAGTGGGACGACTGGTTCGCCCGTTGTCGGTATAATGTGACTGGGTGGGGTATGTTGCTTGGTGTCTTCAGCGGCATGCTTCAGTGATATAGCACTATAAAAAGGGTAACAGTTTCACTATACAAGACACAACATTGAATATACCGCACTTCACAGACACAACATTGAATATACCGCACTTCACACACGCTACACTCTGTGCATAACCGGGATGCTGTCCTTACATCAATCTGATTTAAATACAGATCCGTTAAATATATGATCTGAGACCATCCCATAAAGGATGACCTTTGCGACTGGGCATTTTCTACACATTGCTACATCAATTGACAACGTGTGTCCCAGTATACATATACATTTAGCTCTGTTGTGGTCTTTGGGCGAGATGATAACGTACACGAAAACAATTTGGACAGCTTTTTCAAACTAATTCGTCCCCAGTCAAGCTTCTGGCAGTGCCAATTTGATTGGCCATTTCCAAAGGTCATCTGGACGTGACCCCTAATAGGGTGTTGTCATATTTCCTCTTATCAAACGGAATGGTTATAAGGATCTATATTTTAATAAGATTGTCCTTACATGAATCTGGCTGTTAATAGGACGTTAAAATAATCTAACTAACCGTGCACACTTTAAAGTACAAACAATTTAACTTCTAACAGAAAGTATCAAATGTTGAAACATACAATAATCCATTGTCAAATAGATATCCATTAGTATGGATCCGTATTGCATACCCGTTTAAAAAAATATCGGTACTCTTATCAGTATTTGAAAAATATAGACATATGAATTAAAAAAAAGAAAATTCACATGTTAAAGTTTTACGGCCAATCACCAACTAAGGTCATTAAGGACCAAACAACAAATCGGGCATTAATATCAGGATATAAAAACAATGATTGCCCAGCTAACAGATCAAGATAAGAATAGGCAAGTATGAACTAAAACACAGATTGTAAATGTTGATAAAACGATGAAAATTTACTTTATTTCTGTTCTTGAAACTGCTGCATGACTAGTAGTTTAGTCCTAAATGATCTTAGTTGTCGATGGGCCATAAACACAAACAAATAAACAAGACACTATGATTAAAAATGAAGTCAACAGTAAATTACTGTCAATTAAGTGTGAACACAGTTAAACAACTTGTCACTGTTTCAAACAGAATCCTTAAGTTCTTCAAATGTCTACCCATTGCAAAGACCAGGTGTTCATGCGCCGACACGGTGTCTCTGTGGTAACTTTATAAGAAATTGGTCGACATACCAAAGTCTATAAAAGTGGTAGTTTCTGCTCCTGATTAGTGCTCAGCAAACGGGGAGTGGGGCGACTGGTTCGCCCGTTGTCGGTATAATGTGACCGGGTGGGGTATGTTGCTTGGTGTCTTCGGCGGCATGCTTCAGTAATATAGCACTATGAAAAGGACAACAGTTCCACTATACAAGAAGACACAACATGAACATACCACAATATAGCTGTTAATAGGACGTTAATTAATCAAACAAACAAACAAACAAACAAACATACCACAATCTCCCAAGACACGCACCTCGCACAACATACACGCAACACACCGCATACATGGGAGGCCGTCCTTACACTCTTCCTGGTCATAATGCGTTTTATATAGGAGACCGGAATGCACTCGTCTCGGAAGTATGACAGTATGTCGGCCTCATTGTCATTGTGCATGGCCGGGCAGTTGATTACCCCCTTGCTACAATTCAATGACGAGTGTGGTTTTGCACTCACACCGAGGCCGACAAAACTGTTGGTTCCTATGAGGTTCTCTGCTTTTTGCTTCCGGATAACCTCTATTAGGAGATCACCCGATCCCAAAAGCTTGACAGATTTGACATCACCAGCAATGCCTTTGATGCCCTTTCACAATAATAAAGGCGACAACCCAGCAGTGATCTTGTCGCTCTGAGGACATGGTCAGAAACTGTGGGAAAGTTGTAGTGGATTAATTATGGTTATACGTTTTGGGTCTTTGATTTTGTTTCATTGTCACAATGAATTCAAACCTTTAAAATTCAGGGATAACGTTACTTGTTGATTTACATTTCATATATTACAAAAATTTCTTACCCTTCTATGCAAGTACAGTAAGCCATCTTGATGTCACCAATATTCTTCCCACAAACCCTATCCAGAATCAGGGACTGCGTCTGGCACTTGGAGCTTTTCGAACAACACCTGTGAAGAGTCTCCATGTGGAAGCTAATGAGCCATCTCTAGACGATCGACGAAAGAAATTATCCTTACAGTATGCTGCCCAACTGAAATCCAATCCCAAAAACCCCGCATTCGATCTTGTGTTTAATCCACAACACCAGGACATATTCAGACAAAATCAAAAGCTCATACCAACATTTGGCATCAGAATTTCAATTTTTTTGCAGGAACTAAATATAAATTTCGACGCCATTGACGTGTACACCATATCGGATGTACCACCATGGCTCATTCAAACACCTGATATCAATTTATCTTTGCATGAGAGGGCAAAGTCCAGTGCATTACCCGAAGAACATAAATCCTCCTTTCGGGAGTGCATCAGAGCTTTCCCTGATCATGTTAAGATCTACACTGACGGTTCAAAAGATGGTGATAAAGTTGCGGCAGCATGCTGTTCATCTAATCACTGTTCCTCTATCCGACTTCCAGATGTTGCCTCCATTTTCTCTGCGGAATCTTGTGCTATCGGTCTGGCTCTTGACCACATCGAAGAACACCGCATTGAAAAGGCAATCATCTGTTCAGACTCTCTTTCGGTTCTTCAGGCTTTGAAATCAAGATGTCCTAGAAATACTCTAATCCAAAATCTTTTAATCCGAACATTTCGATTATCTTCTAAAACTCAAATTACTTATCTCTGGATTCCCAGTCATGTGGGTATAAAGGGGAATGAAACAGGCTGATAAAGCAGCTAAGACTGCTCTTCGCCTAGCACAAACAGATTTGAAACTACCATACACCGACATCAAACCTTCAATTCAGTCAGCCATCAAACACCATTGGCAACAAAGGTGGTCTACCGAAGCAAACAATAAACTGTTTAAAATTCAACCTACACTTAATCCTAAACTGTCCAGTCGGAGAGACCGCAGAGAGGAAGTTGTTCTCTCTCGGCTCCGAACTGGACACACATATTTTACACATTCCTATCTATTGAGAGGGGAGGATCCTCCAACATGTCATGCATGTGATTCTCCTCTCACAGTGGAGCATATCTTAGTGCACTGTATTGATTTTAAGCACATACGAGATAAGCACTACGATGTCTCCGACATGTACACTTTGTTTCATGCCGTGAGACATAATAGTATTTTTAATTATCTCGAAGAAATTGGTATTTTAGATAAAATATGAACGTTTTTCTCATCATATCATCGTATCAACTCAACATTTCATCGTTTCATCAACATTTTGCATGAGTTTTCTCGTGTGTTTTAGCCAAAACTATTTTATCACATGCAAACCTTTTTTTTATCAAATAAACGTTTACAATCTGTGTTTTAATCCTTACTTGCTTTTCTTACCCTGATCGTTTATCCTGATATAATGCATGACTTGTAGTTTGGCCCTAAATGACCTTAGTTGTCGATGGGCCGTAAAACTCAAACAAACAAACAAACAAACAGATCCCACAAACAATCCCTGCGTCGTATGCTGACTTGGACAAATAAGTCGCATCCTTCTGAGTTGGCTTAACTGAAGCCCTAAATGCACAAACATCGCTGGAAGGTCGGACTTCGCTGAACTGCCATCGAAATACAGTCTATGCTTGTCACACGACTTGTATGCCTTTAGCTGACGTTTATCTTATGCTGTCGTTTTATTTATAACCCCTGTGAAACTTCGTTCTGGAGTCTAGAATAGTTCTAGAACTGTTCTAGATAGTTCTAGATCTGTTCTGTAACTGATCCAATGGGAAGTTCCAGAACTCTGGTTCTACAAATGTTCTAGAACATTTTGTGGAACAGTTCTAGAACAATTTCAAAACATCATTTGTTCTCCATATGTTCTGGAACAGTTCTGTGTCAGTTTCAGAACTTGACATGTTCTTCAAAAGTTCTTGAATTGTTCCATGTACATTTTTTGTAGAACAGTTCTAGAACAGTTTCAGAACTAATATTATTCTGCATATGTTCTGGAATAGTTCTGGATCTGTTTTAGAATTTGCAATATTCTAGAAATGTTCTATAACTGTTCCTAAAAGTTTTTATGGAAGAGATCTAGAACAGCTTCAGAACACCATGTATTCTTATAATAAAAAGCTCTTTATAATTAACTATAATCATATAAGATTCCCAAAAACATGAAAATAGAACATTACAAGTGGTGTTAAAGATTTGAAGTCCCTGTTGACCTCTAAGGTAAAAAGTTCCTGAAAAACTTCTTAATAAAAAAATCACAAAGTTAAAGAATGTTACACTTTTACAGGCTTTTTTTAAATTTATGGTAAATCAAGGGAACTTCGCCCTGAGAATATATACAATTTCACAAACACATTAAGGAAATTGTTGAGTAAGCAATGTTCAAGTTAGAAAACTAATTATAAGAGATCTCTGGACAAAATTAGCATTTTACATTTAAAAATGTATCCCAATAACTTTGCATCAATCTGCAATTCAGGGAGACAAAACTCATGTGTACTGATTAAGCCTACCAAGTAATTCAAGGTCCATCAAAAATTGTTGGAAATCTCTACAAAATCAACATTTTAAACAAAACCAAAACTTTAAAGGATATACACTAGTTCATGGTCATGTCATGGGGATTCAGCTAACCAAGTTTGAGAAACATGGGTTGAAAATTAAACTTGGGGAGTATTTGTCACATTTAAATTACAGTCCGAGATAACCCCATACCACAACACCTTCTGAGCAAAATTTTTACATAATACACTAGTAATACAGTTTCCCATAGGTACATACATGCAAAGTTATAAACATGTAATTAACCAGTCACTTGAATACTGCATGGCCGTACTGATTAGGCATCTGTATGACATACTGTTTTCCAACACCATTTCTAGTGTTTACATCTAAATACACCACCACTTCCTTGAGACTGTCAACATTTATCAACAAAAGATCATGTGTATTGCTAACAACCGAATAGTGATTTGCCATTCTTGCTCCTTCTATCATTGATGGCGGAACTTTTTGGAAATGTTCAAGAACTGCGTACACCAACCCCTTGTTTTCACATAAGATAAAGTATTTAATTTTTGCAATTTCATGATTTCCATGCAACACGACCGTACATATTCTCTTTTGCATGCGCATGTACTGCTCCGAGTAAAAGCGCTTTCTGTTTACAACAATCCTGTTCACTTTCTTCAGTGCCATTTCTTCCAGGATATTTTCCCGAGACAATTGCATTTTCACAGAATCTTCTAATTCATTCTGATATAAAGGCTGCATGGCCCCAGCTACATCACAATTGGCTGCTCTGTGGCTGATTTTCCAGCCATCATCCTTTTTAAGCTGAAGTCCTCTCCTTCTAATGCACATCTGAGACTGACGAAATCGCATAACCTGCTTCAACACAACACCTGTACCATGAATTGAATTGAGAAGCATTGCATTAATGTCCTCGAAAGGAAAACAGCTCCAACACCAAACGGGCCCCCAAAGTTTTACATAGTCACATAAGTGCAACCCAGTATTGTGAATGTTCAGACCGCAAGATCCATCCCCGTAGAGGCGCTGAAATGATGCATAGAACTGATCTAATAGATCTCTGGCCTTGATCAATGATTCTTAAGATATATCATCTCCAAGGAGAATGTGGATCCCTTCAGAAAGATATGAGAAGTTTTCAAGATACTCATCCTTTAGGAAGTCCTCTACACAAGGAAATGCATAATACAACAACCAGGTTTGGAATTCAGTGGCTTTAAAACTTTGATAGTTTTTTTTTCAAGATTTCTGGGAAGTCTTTCAATACTGTGAGGTGGTTTTAAAAATTGCATCCTTGTAGAAACCTCCTCTATGTGATCACCTATGAAGTATTCCTTAGATTTCTCTTTAGGGGAGAACCATTTGCACATGATTGCTTTGGTGACACCTAAACAGACTCCATGCATGTAGTCCGGGACGATTCCCTGCACAAGATCAAAATCTGTTAGATAAGAGAGCCCACTTTCTCCCCTTAAATCCTTTAGAACGGTTATTTGGACAGCCACTCCTCATGTTTTCAAGAACTAATTCATGCATTCTTTGCATGCTTCTGTTTCCTTGAATTTTATATGGCAAGCACTTAGCATTTCCTTTACCTTGTTTAACAGTTTTTCCCATCTTCTTCACATGAAATACAAGGATATTGACCATTGAAGTAGGACATGTTGAGCAACTCCGCCTTGGCTGGTAAATCCATAACACCACACACTATTTTAAGCTTAACAAGAATTTTCACATTGTCAATAGAAACTTCTACACCCGATGTATAAAGGGTATTCATATAATCACTGAAAATTTTGAAATATTCATGAAAAGGTGGTTTTCCTTTCCCCTGCCACATCCCTACTAAAAGAATGTTTTCTCTTGAAAACCGTTTTGGAGGGCTAAGTTCATTTAGAGCCAAGTATATAGGCCAAAGTTCAGTTTTCGAGGACGAATACAAATTGACTCCATCAGTATTAAATATGGCTGTCAGGTTGTTACTTTCCTTTAAAAAACCAGTTTTTCATCAACTTTCTGTATTCATGTCCATCTAAAATATCTGTTAAATTGCTTGATCCAGAATTCAATCTTTCATATGCATTCCTTTTGGTTTCTTGAATATCTGCCCATATTCCTGTAAACAGTGAAAATATTGAAATTAACATCAGAGAAATTTTATATTACCATTAATACCGTTAAAATAATGACATTTTAATGAAACCAGATGAAAGTTGAATTCTGTTCTGTCTATTTTTCAGAAAGTTCTTCTTAGATCTGTCTTAGATTTAATATGGGGGTTCCCCTTGTTATCTGATTATTAAGAGGAAAAGTAGGAAAAAGATCAGTCTTACATAAAACCAATAAAGATCATCCAATTGGTTTTATGTAAGACTGATCTTTTTCCTACTTTTCCTCTTAATAATCTAAGAAGAACTTTCTGAAAAAAAAAAGCCAGAACAGAATTCAACTCTCAAAACTAAGTACCAAGGGAAACTCACATGTGAATTTTGAGAAACTTAAGAAAAGATCCTTTCTGTACTGAGAAATAGCAATATAACAAAAACTGTTCAAGGACGGACAGACAATGCAACAGGTGATTTGAATAGCCCACCATCTGAAGATGGTGGGCTAAAAAAGGTCATTTATGTGATAATAAATAGCACTTGATTCATGTTTTAAATTGTTTTTAAAACTTTAACTATCCAAATTAATTTTAAACATCAACTATGAAGTTCACTCAGGATGGCTGTCTCATTTTGTTTTCCAAAATACAATATTATAGTGCAAAGGATAGGAACCTCTATGTGGAATTGATAGACTGACCAACCATATTAAGGACATATCCTGAAAAAGACCACTTTCCAATGAAACCCAAGGCATATGATTGTTATATATTTTCCTAGTATCCATGCGATAAAATTAACATTCAAAATAATATAAAGTTATTAATTTCAAGATTCAGCTCTATAAGCTTGAGTATTTTTTTCAAAAAAATGTATCTCAGATTGTAAAAGCTTTCCTTGGTGAAATCAGTCATATATATGGTCCTTTCTGATAATCTCTTTTTTTCTTTTGCAACCAATTTTAATGAAGAATAATAAATTTAAATATATTTTGTTTTACTGTTAAGATATTTACCAGGTGTTTGAAGTAGATCCGCTAACTGCTTATGTACATCTGCAAACACAAAAACTCTGTCTTGGCTGCCTTGATCTGCTCGTCTGTTTACCTTAGGATCCTTTATAACGAAGCCCTTCACAACTTTGACAACGAAACACATCTTCATCTTCTGGGAAAACTTTGCTGCACAATATGCAATAATGAAATTCTTTTAGTGAAGTGCTATCAATGTGTGATAACATTTTTTCCCAGTCCAAGTCATTCACTTCTTTTGATTTTGGAAAAGTTTTCTTCAGAGTTTCAATAATGTCTTTACTAGCACTTACAGATAACTGATTCCTCAAAGAACAAGACAGAAGAGAAAGTGACTGAAACTCTTTGTCAGTCATGTGTTCAATGCGTTCTTCATCTTGAACATAATTTTCAAAGACGGAATCCTGGTCACTATCACCAGAGGCAGAAAGAGATTCTGTATTAGAGTTGGATGGGCTAAAATTTGAAGACACAGTTTCATCTGAGTCAGATGAAGTGCAATCTGAGTCAGGTGTTTCATAGTCTGACAAGATGTTTTCCATGGAAATACTGCTATCTAACTCATTTGTTTCATTCATATCTGAATGGTCATCATCATTGTAATCTGGCATTGTTACTTTTTTGGTTCCAGAAGAAGAGCTAACTTCAGACTGGAAGTATCTTTCATCAGGTTCATTCTCATCTGTACCTGATCGCTGGATTGCTGATGCCTGGAATGACAAGTCATTGTTTTCAGATATGTCAGGTGTTGAGATGTCCATCTCTCTCGATGAAATGATGTTACACTCATGGCTTGATTTCGAGTAATTTCCTGAAAGAAAAAGAAGATTTTTTTTTTTATATTTATGCCAATCAGCTAGTTATTTACTGAAGACAGACTCAAGTATCTTTATCCCTTTACCTTTTGAAGGATGATTAATATGATTATTAACATTTAATCATGAGTAGATCTTCATAGTGGGATGCATGTTATGGTATGGTGTGAAAGTTTTAAATCATGGCATATCATATGTATGCAAGGATATCAAACACAGACAGACATAGACCACATAATGAATAATATTTTCTTCATCATGTTTAATACACAAATGATGAGGAAAAAATTGTTCTGAACCTACCTTCATTTCTCTGATCATATTGAGAATAACGAGAGCTGGTTTCTGGTAAATGACTTGAGTGACTGTGTGTCGGTGTTCCTAAATCAGAATATTAAATTTCAGTAATCAGATTTCTCATTTGTTTTTACTTTTTTATTATATCACAATACAAGAAATAGCAGAGGGTTCTTGGCGCCCACCACCAAATGTTTTTCCCAATCAGTATTTCCACATAACAAGCGAGTTACAAACAAAACTTTAGTATTGGACATCACAGTTACAAACTTACAGTTAATGTATACAATAAAATATGGAAATATACCATCATGCTTATATGATTAATAAAAACAAGGATTTTGTTCTTGCAATACTTTAAAATGATTTAAAGTTTATACCAGGTTCTTAAACTTTTTTGAAAGCTAATTTGTAAGTTTTATGGTTACCTCCATCACATTCAAAAAGTTTTTTTTTCGAAGGTGCTACCGATTGTCCCTTAATTTGTTGTTTTCTTCCACCTGTATGATGTAGAGCGAGGAACAGGTATATCGGTATTGTCCAAATATAATTTCTTCTCTCTCCTCACAGGAGCTGCAAGTATAAAAAGAAAATAATCTGATAAAGATACTTCTAATCAAAAATATGAAATTGATATTAACCTGAATACATACATTTAAGAAAATCACACTCTTGACTAAGTTAAATGTTTCATCTCTTTAATCTTTGCAGTTCCTATCATAATCAAAACAGATTGTTACTTTATATAATCCATTACACAATGTTCCCTTCTCGTACTAAACGTAAAAATTGTGTGGAAATGTCATTACTGATATCCCCCATTATCAGCATTGCCTTGATTTTCATTGTAAAATTTACTTTTGTTTATACACTCTTAAAATACACATCTCAAGGATTTATGGTATATTTTAGGCCCATCTATAGAATTTAAGTCAAAACGGCCCCACTTTTGTATAGGCAAGTAGGTAATGGATTTATACAACATTGTCGCATACTTTGAAAGAAAACCACAAAACATGTATGTCTTTTATGCTTTTCAGTAAAGCTGATTGTATTGGATTATGTATGATTTAATAAAATCCATTCATAAAATTAAATGTTATATATGAAACCGCAAAAAGTATAAATAAGAAGATTTTCTTTCTTCTTCATATATATTTTCTAACTTTAAGTTATATATGTATTACTATATAAATGAAACGTATGATTATGTAGGTAAATTAACAAACAAATATAGGAATAACCAGCAAACACTTCCTTTCTTTCTTTCTTTAATTTTAATAGTAATGAGATCAATGTATGTAACGATGTTGTATCAATCCATTACCTACTTGCCTATATAAAAGTGGGGCCGTTTTGACCATAAATAAAAACGACAAACAGGTGGTCCAGAAGCTGTTTTTAGCTTATACAGACCGAAGATCAGGTCAATCAGACAAAAGATTACATAGCTTCATATAAAATACCTAGACTGGACTTCTCTGGGGCGATTTATCCAAATATACCGTCTAGAGCCACACTATAGTAACGTCTTCGATGTACTTACTCAGATTATGTTTTTTTATGAAGATGTGTCAAAATGCGCTGTTTTGTAGATAACTCTGCACTGCATATATGTACATGAAAACTTCCCATTGCTTTTTCGTCTGAGAAAATCACGTTTTGTTGACTCCATAACACATGCATGATTCTCTGTCTGTCTAGCCTCGATACCGGAAGTAGCCGAAAGCATCAGTTTTGAAATGGATTGGACGCATTTTGTTTTCATACCGGATCAGTTGTTTTGAAAATATTACGGTTATCAGATTTTTCTTTGACCTATAGAATTGACTGAAATATACTAATAATATAACATATATTTTTCTCGGTGAACGAGATTTAGTGATGGATCCAGCGTGAGTATCTCTTATACGTTTTCATTGGTCAGTTCCACAACAGCATCCGTATAAGACGCTGTCATTGGTCATTAACGATAGCTGTCATTGGCGCCGAAGTATTTCCAAGATTTAAATAGAAGCGTGCCCAATATCGAACAATGTCGGCGTTAATGTATTGGTACTTAGAAAAAAGTTACTCGGTGCAATCCCTTGGCACTGTTTTTGGAGCCCAAGAAGAAATACGGCGAGTTTTACCGAAAAGGGGATATAGTAAAGGCCAAATTTTGCGGCATTGCATATCCAGCTTTGCTGGTTGAAATCGACGGTAAGTGGTCATAATTATAAACTATGCTCCATTTCCTACACGATTCAAAACAAATTTCCCAATAATGTTCAGTCCACTTAAAAAGATCGGTGGTCTGCCAGAAAGCCACGTAAGAAATTATTTATAGAAAAAAAAGATTTATATCGATGTTCGTAGTTCGTACTAAAAAATGAATACACGTCGTCTCCATATCATGCATATGTCCCATGGAGGGATCGGAGATTTTTATAGTAATTTTATACGATTAGTCGATACCAGTATTTCTGAAATTCTGATGAGTTCCGATATTATGTTCTGATGAGTTCCAATATTATGTTATAAGATTTTTGAAAGTGAGATGAGTCCCCGAATCATGGCGAATGACGAATTCGATTTTAACATTCTCATTTGGTAAAGAAAATCTTAATCTTTTTTTTGGCGCAAAATCTCGAACCCCGGCCGCTGAGTCCTGAATCAAAGATAAAATTGAGTATAATATGTCATGTTCTGCTATATAATTCATGCATTTTTACATCTTTTCAAATGTTTTTTTCTTTGCATCATCTCTGGACAATTTTTTTTTTTTTAAATATGACATGTTTGCAAGTAAAGTATTCCTCGTTGCTCCTGATCATGATGGTAATGTTTTCGTTAATTTCTATTGCTCAGATTATTCTCCGAAGAAAATTTGTTAGGGAAATATTTAGTTAAAGAAAAAAGTTTGGGGTAACTATGTGTGTTTAAGATTCAGGACAATTTACCTAAATCTAAATATTTCTTAACCAAATCTTGTGCTTGATGACATATTTTACATAAAATTCGGAAAAAAAAAATAAAAGAACTTTTTTCACCTCTTATCATAACTTTTTTATGTATTTGGACGAATATATATAAATTCCTAAAAGTTATATTCTAATATTATTTTCTAGTCAATTTAGATATCCTATAGGCAGGCATCTCTGAGATTTTAACGGAAGACAAACGGCAGATTTGCAAGCTTATAACTCGTGAATATATATAGCCTAATATCTTCGTTTTTATGCCATCAACATGAATTAAAGTGGTGTGTGTGTTGGGAGGGGTGTCATTATAAGTGTTTCCCATGTTGTCTGTCCTGTTGTGTCCTG
>NW_027188578.1:0-18747 GCF_041381155.1 Argopecten irradians | reverse complement strand
TACAATAGAGTTACCGATGCGAACGTTAACGGGGTAAGTGTGATTAATTCAAGACGGAGGGATAAGTTTAGATTTTCTAAGATCCAAATGTTCTCATTCACTCTGATATTCCGATGTAATTTTCATATGTTAGCAAAAAATGGTGTTATAAATGAATTATGTTGGGGTATCACTTCCAAAATTTTGGGGTATGTTCTGAGAAACTTCTATTTCACTGCATGGTATTTAGGATTTACTTTAGAACTGGTTATTTGAAGTGACTGGTCTAAGATACTTGATACAAACTATATAGTATCCGGGACAACGATCCAACTTCTGTTGTAATAGTTAGAAATCCTAGGCGACCAGGGTCATGTTATAAGGACCAGTTATGGATAAAATCATGTACATTCCGCCTTAAATAGATTGTACAAAAAGAACAAATTCATTGCCAGCTGTGTTTAATATTATTTACTTGTCTGTTTTTTGGTATATCTTATCTCGTCAGCTTCTAGGTCACACCTTTAAATCTTTTTCCCAGATTCACTTGGTTTTTCTAGTTCGCGTCCATAAATGTATACTGTATCACATTTATAGAGCAATTTATCCGGTATGTTAGTGTTTTAATCATAAAAATTGTCACTTGTGCCAGATTTGAATAAGTTTATATATATAACATTTATTTATTTTACATTGATTACGAAACTAGTTATACAACCTATGCAAATCACTCTCGATGGCCCGGATGTAAACGCGCGAGGAATCTTAGTGTATGAGGAAACCGGAGTACCCGGAGAAAACCCACGTGATCGGGCAGATGACCCCTAACTTTCCACGTACGTGCCGGGGTCGAACCCACGGCGGCAGTAGGTGAAAGGTCGAGTGGCTCGCACGCCAATTTGCGCATTCATTAATTTCCATGTTATCGTTAAGTACTGTCTATAGATGCGTACAAGATTTATATATAATGATATAAATAAAAGTATATAAAAATCCGAGGAACGGATGTCAGGCATGCAGATAAATTGAGAGAGAGTATATGATTCCTAAGTTGTGAGATAAGTTTCTCCAGTTTTACGATGGCTCAATTGAGCCGTTCAGATTACAACTACCTGATTGAAGTAAATTTAGATGACTTAACAAAGATAACCTGACGTTTAATTGTTAGATAATATATAAAATTAATTTAGAGAGTTAATGGTGTTATGTACCCTTTATCATTGTTAACTATTGAAGGCTCCATACATTGCACATTCAATCAAGAGTTGTATTTTTGCACGGTTTAAACGGACAATCATACGTTTGTGCCTTACCCGTACACGCTTTAATGCCACCAACTGTTCTTTATGCAGACCAGGCTTGATATTTGATCAACTGTTTTGTTAAGAAAGGAATCTAAACAAACGCACTTTACACGCTACAATTTTTTTTCTGATGTAACTTTGCCTTTATTCAAACAAAAATGAGATGAGTCATCTCATTGAACTTAACCGGGGCGAGTAATATATACTATATATTTGTATTGGGCGAGTGTTTATATTATTATAATAGGTGTTAGTCCTCATTCTTTCTAAAAATGGTGCATACATCTGCAATTTCTGTGACCTAATTCAAACAATACATCATTATGCAGTTACGTACGCATGTAAGATTTTGTTCTGAAATTGAATACAGCAAGTATAAATATATGACTGGTGGTATTTTAAGATGCAGAAATACTGTGTACATGCTTATACATATTAATAGGCAGTGTTCTTTGCAGGTGTTGTCGACCGGCAATGCTTCAGTGATATAGTAGACTATAAAAAGGGGAACAGTACTACTTATACAAGAAGACACAAACACGAATATACCGCAGTATACCAAAACACGCACTGGCGCACATACAAGCATTCTTAAAATGTATTAGTGTATAACATATAAAGAATACTATTTGCGCTATTTACAGATTACGACAGAACACATAATCAGTATTCGTGCGATGAATTATGATTTTGAATAAATGAATTGAAGTATTTAAGTCTACATACATTTTAAATGAAGAGAATGTAATTCTCGACAGATGAGTGACATAGAAGTGAGAAAATCATCTGATTATGGACTTCCATAGGCAAAGTCCCCCCCGCATGTTTTCTACGTTAATCTTGGGATACTACAGGATTATAATAGATTAATTTAAACACAAAAATGTGTATGTTTTTAACTTACTGAAACCACTTTGGATGCTTTGCTAATTCTTTATGCTCCAAAAATAAATAGATATCTATCTAGAAGATTAATAGAATTCTTACATGAGGTCTGTGAAGTGGACAGGAGATATCTCAACCCGAAGTGGAAAGATTAGAGAGTGAACCGGTCAACCCGAGGTTTGGTGGGGGGGGCCGGAGTGTGTTGACGGCAAACAATATAGTTCACAGAAGAGTTGATGATATTACCCTGTCTACTTCTGCATAACCTCATGGTAAGATTCTTTTGTAGCTCTGCATTCAGTTGTAAGAAAAAAATGACGAGATTCCACTTGGTTTCTAGCTTTTTTCATCGCGCCATTAGAGCCGCTCTACTAAACAAATATGAATTGTACCTGCTGCCCCTATCTCGCACTTTCCATACACATAACACACAACATTACAGAGGGGGGCCATCATTACATGAACTTGGCTCTACCACGATACGATACAATGGATTTTATAAAAGGCGATTAAAATTTTGGATTCTTTTCTTTTACAACAGACTGATATGGGTTGAAATGTTGGTGTCAAAAAGTAGAAAATAAATGCAGAGTCTGAATGCAATCGTGCTATATGATAAAACCATAACACCCACATACGATCGAGAGGGCCGAGACATTACCTGATGTCATAGCTGTTATTAGGACGTATATTAATTCAACACAACACACAATAAACAAAAACTGCATGAAAATAAAGAAACAAATGGCAATACATATAATTTTCATTTTAGAATTGTTTGTTAAATCAGTTCAAAGAACGAAAAAAATCAACACTTGATACTGATTTTGTTGTTTATTTTTTGATTAGTAATTCCCATTCAAAATCGACGAACAAAGCTTAAATAATAATTTTCAAGAAACTATAGAGAGAAAACAAGCAATACAACATAGATATGCATTTTTGTTTGTTTGTTCATAAACCCCTTTGTTTTAAAGAATATTATCAGAAAACAAGAGGCCCATAGGGCCTTAACGCTCATCTGACTACCTTGGCAATAGTAAAATTAATTATATATGGCGTCACTTTGTCAGGACCATGTCAGGATCATTTTCAATTTCTTTCATTTTTTTTAATTTCAAACAGGATGCCCAAGGGCCTTAACATATAGAAAATTAATTAGATATAGTGCCATGATGGCTATCTTCGATTTGGATCAACCAGAGATGTAACAACACTTTGTCGGGACCATGTCAGGATCATTTCATGCAAGTTTCAGCCAAATCGCACCGGTAGAACTTGAGAAGTTCAAAATGTGTTTTTAAGATGGCGGCTGTAGCGGCCATCTTGGATTTCGGATCGATCCGAAAAATTAACATCACTTTTGTCGGGACCATGTCAGGATCATTTTGATGCACAAGTTTCAGCCAAATCGCACCAGTAGAACTTGAGAAGAAGTTCAAAATGTGTTTTTTCAAGATGGCTGGCGGCTGGATTTTGGATCGGACCCCGTGGCAGACCATTCAATCTTGCAAGGATCGGGTCGTTCGAAATGTGTTTTCAATCGGCCATCTTTGATTTCGGATCGGACCCAAAAAATAACAACACTTTTGTCGGGTCCCATGTCTTAGGTTTTCATCATTTTCATGCAAGTTTCAGCCAAATCGCACGGTAGGTGTAGATAACTTGAGAAGAAGTTCAAAATGTGTTTTCAAGATGGTCGGCGGCTGTGGCGGCCATCTTGGATTTTCGGATCGAGACCGCGAAAAATAAACAACACTTTGTTCGGGACCATGTCATTTTCAGGATCATTTCATGCAAATTTCAGCCAAAATCGCACCGGTAGAACTTTGAGAAGGTAAGTTCAAAATGTGTTTTCAAGATGGCGGCTGTGGCGGCCATCTTGGATTTCGGATCGACCCGAAAAATAACAACACTTTGTCGGGACCATGTCAGGATCATTTCATGCAAGTTTCAGCCAAGTCGCACCTGTAGAACTTGAGAAGAAATTCAAAATGTGTTTTAAGATGGCGGCCGTGGCAGCCATCTTCAGACTTGGATTTCGGATCGACCCGAAAAATAACAACAATTTGTTGGGACCATGTCAGGATCATTTCATGCAAATTTCAGCTCAAATCGCACCAGTAGAACTTGAGAAGAAGTTCAAAATGTGTTTTCAAGATGGCGGCTGTGGCGGCCATCTTGGATTTCGGATCGACCCGTGTGAAATGTGTAACCAAACTTGTCGCCATTGTCAGGATCATTTCATGCAAGTTTCAGCCAAATTGCACGCATGTTGAACTTGAGAAGAAGTTCAAAAATGTGTTTTTTTAGATGGCGGCGTGTGGGTCTCATCTTGGATTTCGGATCGATCCGAAAAAATCAACACTGGTGGGACCATGTCAGGATCATTTCGTGCATGTTTTCTGACCTAATGCCACAGATAGTAGAACTGAGAAGAAGAGGTCAAACATGTGTTTTAATGTATGGCGGCTGTGGCGGTGCAATCTTGGATTTCGGTTTCGATCCGAAAAATAATAACACTTGGTTGGTGACCCATGTCGTTTTGGATCTTTTCATGCAAGTTTCAGCTAAATCGCACCTCGGTAAGACGTTGAGAAGGAAGGTCAAAATGTGTTTATCAAGATGGCGGGCTGTGACCATCCATCTTGGATCGCGCGCTCGAATCGATCCGAAATTAGCAAACAACTGTGGTTGGCCCATGTGTCAGGATCATTTCATGCAAGTTTCTGCCTAATTGCACCTGCTAGAGAATTGAAGGAAGAAGTTCAAGTAATGTGTATTTCAAGATGGCGGCTTGTGGCGGGCCATCTTGGATTTCGGATCGACACCGAAAAATAGAATAACACTTTTGTCGGAAACCTTGTTAGGATGAATGTTTTCAATGGCATGTGTCAGCTAAATCGCACATGTGTAGAACTTGTGAATGGAAGTTCTCAAATTGATGTTTTAAAGATGGCCGGCTGTGGCGGGCCATCTTGGGATTTCGGATCGACCCAAAAAAATAACAATAACACTGTCGGGGACCATGTCAAGGGATCATGTGCTTGTAAATTTCAGCCCAAAATCGCACGGGTAAGTAACTCTGAGAAGGGAAGTTCAAATGTGTTAATCTAGATGAAGGGCTGGGGTGTGGCGGTCAATCCTTGGTTATTTCGGATCGACCCTGAAAAGAAGATACACCTACACTTTGTCGGGACCACAGGTCAGGATCATTTCATTTTTTTGTAGCAAGTTTCAGTCGCACATATTTGCTCCTGTTACGACATCTTGTGTAGGAAAGGTCGACAAAATGTGTTTTTCAGATGGCCGGCTGTGGCGTCCATCTTGGATTTCGGATCCGATCCGATAAAATAACAACACTTGGTTTGGGCCATGTCCAGGATCATTTCATGCAAATTTGTCAGCCAAATCGCACGATAGTGTTCGTTGAGCTCAGAAAGTTGCAAGAAGGTGTGTTTTCAATGTTGTCGCGTGTGGCCGGACCATCTTGGTTTTCGGATTCGCTCGATCCGGTAAAAATAACTAAAACACTTGGTTCGGGGGGGACCATGGCAGGATGCTAGGGTTCATGCAAGGTTTCAATGCAAATCGGAACGGTAGAATTGAGTAAGAAGTTGTTCAAAATGTGTTTTCCAGATGCGGATGTGGCGTCCATCTTGGTTCGAGATCGGTCGCAAAAATGTTAACAAACACTTTGTCGGGGACCATGTACAGGATCATTTCATGCAAGTTTCAGCTAAATCGCACTGGTAGAACTTGAGAAGAAGTTCAAAATGTGAAAGTTACGACACGTGCGGCCACGGAGCGGACGGATCGCACGGCGCACGGCCGTAACGACTTTGACGGACGAAACATGACAGACTATAGGTCATCATGACCCTTCGAGTCAGATTGACCGGTAGCGGAACTTGAGAAAAGTTCAAACGGCGGACGGACGACTCGGACGGAAAGATGACGCGCTGTAGGTGGCCATCGGATTTCGGATGACCCGAAAAATAAAACACTTTATTTATCTGAATATGTCAAGTTAAGCTGACAAAAACTTGTCATTATTACCAATATTGAAAACGGTTACCGTTTTTTAGGTCACCTGGCCCAAAAGGGCCGGTGAAGCTTATATATGGCGTCATGGCGCGGCGTCCGTCGTCCAGTCATTTTCAATCTGATTAAAAATAACAGATCACTTGTTATCACTACGTTACTGTAGATAAGAGGATGATTAATCATGAAAAGTTCAACGCACAGCGCACGGCGGACGACTGACGGACGAAAAATGTGTTTTCAAGCTATAGGTCATGGCTGGACACTTTGGGTCAGCAGATCGACCCGAAAAATAACTTTATTTATCTGAATATCAAGTTAAGCTGATGGACATAACTTGTTCATTTATGCCAATATTGAAAACGGGTTTACACCATTGCTGCCCGAAGAAGGTCAAACCTGTCTCTTCGAAGTTCGGAAGCCGAACTGAATTTGAGCAATTTCATACTCATGGCCTCTACGTTAGCGTCAGGGGGGCGTCGACCCGTGGGGTACAAAAAACAAATACTTTGACCTACTTACTAAAATCAGATCCTTTTGTTCAAACTACGTGTCAGTACCACCAGTAATCCTAATAGGACAGGCTATTTCTCTAAAGAAGGCGAATCTGTATCAAATTAGGGGTCATGATCCTAGGTGTCCATTTGATGTAAATGGCCAATCCTTGTAAAAATTGCGCTGTCAAAACTTTGTATCAGTTGAATTTCAGTGGGACCAAATCAATATGCAAAAAGCTCGTGGCGTGTTTCGGATATAAGCACATTTTATTCCCCCCACACAATTTGTACGTAACATGTCGAACAATAGAGCACATTAAAGGTACAATCCTACCCATCGCTTTGACCAAGTATGTTCTGGGGCCTGGCATTTCCATCTTGACCCTGCAAAAATAACAAACCATTTTGATCTGATACCTTGTAACTCACACCATAAGGTCTTCCCACTTCCTCCCATGACCCTTAATGGATTTTCTCACACTAATCGCTCTATTCCGAACAGAGTGGCTTTCATTCCATTACTTCACTCATTTTCCATTAAGGACTCTTCCTGTAAACCCCTAATGCGTGGATTGTAACCCAAATTTGGCCTATTACAAACATCCTTGGGCGAGGATGGGGGAAGGAGGAATCAGAACTTGTATACCCCCCCCAAGTTTGGCTCTGACCCCCCCCCCCGGGGGGCAGGAGGGGAAGGCGCCCCAAAAGCGGGACAAACCCTTAGACAGAGGTCTAACGAAACTAAAAAATCCTATAAACCTTAATCGCTAGCCGGCCACTTGTTCACAAGAGTATACTGCTAGAGGTTTACCCTATGTTTCCCGGCCGGTCACTGCAGAGTTTCCCAGACCACCTCTGGACCCAAAAACGTGGTGACCGCGAGAGACAACGTTAAGACGTTAATAGCGACAAGAAAGGACAGTGACCGATCTAAGTCACAAAAACGCTAAGCAGCTCACGTGCCGTGAATACCGTAGGATGCACGTGCCAGACACTAAACTGTACAAAAAAAAAATACTGACCACGGTAGTCAATGTGTATCTGATCAGGTGAATCCCACATGTAAGCATGTAATTACGAGAGAAACGTAAAGGAGATTGACGAAACAAAAACTCAAAACTTTTGCGTAGGAGGTCCGAAACAAACAGTACGTCTCGTATCTCGTTAAGGGGCGCAGACGTCCTGGGGTCACTTGGTGGAATACCTGGTCGGAGTGTGCACGGCCGCATCCGTTCATCTCCCGGAGAAACTAGACGCTATTTCACGGTGGGAAGGTATGATTTCAAGTTTTTTTGGCGCTTTTCTGTTTTTTTTTTTTTTTCCACGTTTTTTCAACCGTTTTGATGTTTGCGTCCGCGTGTTGATGCACCATTGGCGCAAGTTTTTTTTTTATGTGACCTAAACTTTTGTCCAGGTTTGTCAGAAGCGCTTCTTTGACGGCAAGTCACAAGGATGATGACAGGTTTAGCACCCATTTCGTTGCAAATAGGTTCTGAATCGAGGCACATCACGGTGTGTTTGTAGCGCTTTGATCCAAGCCCAACTGATACGGTGTTTGCGTCCAAAGCTAGTATATACGGGTCTTGCGAGTATCATCTCTCAAGCAATACATAATTGCCTAGAGACCCGGGTACTTTTTGTTAAAGTACTCACTTCATGGCTGTGACATTTGTACCGTTTTAGATAGAAATTTGTTTAAACTTCTAGTCATTATCAATGCACACATTTATTATCCACCCATTTTGTCTCTTTTACCTAAGATATTATTTACACATATATGGCAAGATGTTTAAGTGAAGAATCTATTTTCATAAAAAGATAGAAATAATATTTCCGTAGTGAAAACACTAATGGTACACTATGCAATAAAATATAATTTTGTAATCAACAACGTGTTTGTTGTTTTAACCATTTTATTAATGAATTGTCATATTATTTTTAGGCTATTAAGATATTGTTTCATTTGCTCCAAACAAAAGCCCCGGCAATTTCATAAATACTGTTCCCATCCCTAGTAAGTCCCTTCGCGGACCGTGAATCACTGTTTTTAATGTGGTTTTGTTTGGATCAAAAACGGTGTATAACACTGTTAACCAGACCTGTGTCAGATCCGTATCCAAATGGACTTGTGTGAGAACCAGTAGAGACTTGCTACTGTTGTGACTTATCAACTTGATAGTCCGCTGCTGAAAGCCAGTTGTGTACCTTTTTTGTTTTCCAGAGATGGGAATACAGCACTTTCCCTCCTATGAGATCCAAATAACGGTCTACCAAGTGAATCCAAAAACCATATCTCCTTTATGCGATAAATGCACGTAGAAAGACCTCTAGAGTCAGTCTTGAAGTTACAGAGACAAAATAGCCTAAAAATTCACAAGCGCGCATTTAACGTTCCATGCAATACAAGGGGCTACCCGTGGGATATGCGGGGGTCGACCAAAAGGGAACTGCATATGATAAGTAAATTTGATGTAAAGCCTGCATTATGCATGGGATTTGTAACCACCAAATTTAGCCACAAATATCCTTGTTTTCCCCTGTGTGCTAGTAGTAATACCACAGTTTGTTTTTTCAGAACATGTATAAACTCAGGTTCTGGACCCGAAGTGATAACTTTGTTGAGTTGTATACATTTTGACTCTTACACCCTACGGGGGATTGGCGGGAGGGGTGGGGCCCGCCCAATATGTGTGGGGACTTAATAGAAGGTAAATCCTATGAAGTCATCGCGTTTACTAAGGTTGTCCTAGTTCATGCATGAGATTGTAACAATAAATTTGGCCTAAAAACATCCTTGCGGGGGAAGTTGATATCACAGAACTTTTATAACTTTGGCTTGTTAGGTCATCGGACTCCGGGGGGGAGGCATGGAGGGGCGGGGAACCACCTTCTCCTTGAAGCTATAGAGGTGTAGAAGTCCTATAAATAGACGCTACTTGAGATCCTAGAGTCCGCTGTCTCGATGGATTGTAACCAAGTTTTAATCCATCCATGGCCGAGTGGTGGGTAGAGGACACAGAATTGTTGTGCAAAAATTTTGGCATCCTCTCTGACTCCCCCCCGGGCGGGAATGCCAAATAGGGGAATTAGATTGTAAATATTTTCGAATTCCTTCTGAAAAGAAACGATGAACCTTGTATTTAGAACATTACTCGGCATTTCAAACCAGGTGAGCGATACTCTGTATGCCCTATGGGCCTGGAATACCCTTTGTTAGTTTTTAATTAGCATGACGACACGACCCATAATACCCTGTGTTCGGTTTTGTCGAGATAAATGATACAGCTAGGGTATTTTCATTACTGTTCTCGAATCCAACGAAATAAGTTTTAATAGTCTATTTTATATTTGCCTGTTTAATGCGATCTAGTGGCATCAGGACCCGGCAACCGTAAGTACAAACCTTTTTCTTTTTGTGTTTTTACTTCCAGTTCTGAATAGTCGGACCCCAGAACAGGCCACATTTCAACGTTGGACGTTTTGCCTTGGGAAGGGTGAGTGTACTGTTTTGTCTAAGAAAAGTCTTTCAATTTCAATTTCGAAATAATAAAAATAATATCAAAGTCTCATTTAGGGGCTACCTTAATACAATCAAAATTGTGGAGTTGCAAGCTGTATCAAACCTGGTTGGATCATCAGAGGGTAAAGGATTTATAGAGTTAAACAAAAAAAATGTTTAATTAGTGTTATAACAGCTACCATTACTTGAATATACATAGCACCAATACAATATACGATGCAATAAGGTACTATAGGTACACGAATTAAGAGTTGTTTCTAGTTAAACAATAGTTTTAAATATTAAATATTTTTGATTGAACTATATAATTTAAAAATGCGTTTTTATTGCTTTTTTGTGTTTCATTACAATGGGTACATGTTGCCCACTTCGATGTACCAGAACATTTATACACATTATGTGTTATGATAATGATTCAGATGTTCTATAATCGTCAGCCGCATTGATAGTTTTGATATAGATTACATTCATAGAAAAAAAATGAAAATAGTTATATTGCAGTTTCAAAATATTGTTTACATTTATAAAATGGAGATTATATACGGCGATCATTGTGTGTATCCGATAACATTTCATGAGTCATTCATATGTTCCACCAAAAGTGGGGTCATGACCTATAGTCAGCGACTATTCCCGTAACGAAAGAATCGCCGCACGTGTTGTACTATCATTATTCACTGATAATGAGAATAATACTAGAAAGCATGGTTATTGAGTCCATGTTAGTTGCATAACTGTAAAATATTTTGTGCATCGTTACAATTTGATGAAAAAGTGTTGTTCTCGCCAATGCCAAAAACTAGGACACGGATTTCTCATACACTACACAGCGGCAAAATTATACTTAAACTTATAAACTGAAGGGTGTACAACCGATTTTCTCTAAAAGTATGCTTTATATTGAACCCTCTTTAAACTTAAAGAATTATATATAAACATATACTTAGATTCTATATAGAGGCAGATTGACAACAAAATTTCATTGAAAGACGGCACATGGTATACATTGTACATGGAATTGTGGCGTGGTACATGTATAAATGTAAACATCGATATAGGAATTTAAATCGAATCCAGGAGCAAAAACAATAGTTTGACGTAATGTCTTGCCTTTGGGTGTCGCATTGTTATCAGGATACATACATACAAAAAGTTTATGCGCAATATGCATGTCCTATGCAAATGATCAAATAGGTTGATAGTCGTTTTACGCTAAATATTTCCAATAGCAAAACTAAACACGTACATTACATATTATGTACACGACATATCTATGCTCTCACTAGTAATGTTTACTGCTTTACTATTTGCAAAATATCTTGTTTAAAGTTATATGTGCAAGTACCTGATGATATATTTATTTATCGACGTTCTTTAGTGGAAATTTGAAGGAAAATGTTTAATATTAGTTTTTTAAATTATTCTCGCCCTATATAGTCTAGCTTTATATAAATCTCAAAATTTAATTAAACTTTTGTGAAGAAATGGTACGGAAATGCTTAGTCCCCGCCTTCTTATGAATTATTGAAATAGAGAGGTACCGAAAAAGGTCACGTGATCATTCATTCGGAAGACATCAAAATTGATACCGATCGTAAGTGCCAAATTGTTTTTGTTGACCTTACTGCCACAGTGAAAGTATATGCTTTCGATAGGATTTTCCCCTAGAAAAGTTGCAATTTGTTTCGTAATGTGAACTTATCAGAAAAAGCATTCAGCTACGAGCGATATAAATAGTGGCGTTTGTTGTAATCGTCACGAATAAAAAAAATTACAAAAAAATGGCGGGGCACCATAGGGGTAATTCTTTACGAAATATAACGGAACTTTTGCTGTCAAACACAAATCTAACTATTGTATAATTAGGTGAAGCTTTTTATGAATCATTTCAATCTCAATATACCGGGGTGGGTGTACAAATGCCGAAGGATTCGAAAAGACACAACAAATTCATGTCATCTGGCGAAAAGAAATCTAAATGGAGACTAACCCGACAGTACAAGTTCATGTACAAATATACCTGGATATTTGTATACGTTACATCTGTGTGCATTTATAGAGTTATATATATATATTGTAATCACCGATAATAAGTGTAAGCAAGCACACTACACACTCCAAACTTTACTTTCGCATGTAATTCCGGCCTCATTGTAAGTCTGGAGGATTTTGTTTTATTTACAACATGTTATGTATGTGGAGTAGAAGGCATTAATTATATATATACATGTATATTATCAATTTGCATTTATATGCTAACTCTAATGTTTTACGCAATTACCATCCAAATTACCTCTCCCTGAATATATATATATGAAAAGACAAACGGACAATTCAGTTATGCCATCATGTATTATTACATGGAAAAGTTCTGTACATTGTATTTACAAAGAAACTTTCCCTTTCACCCCATGGCTACAGAAAAAAATATGAATCACAGTTCCAGATCGATATATGTTATATTAAGTTATATAACATATACATGTAGGTAGTATAAATATGAAAAAAAACCAACAAACCAATTACAGAAAATATTATCCTGCACAAGTAGGTGTGCTGTGTAATGTTCTACTTATAAAAAAACGTAGCGGCTTGTGCTAACTACATCCTAGATATTTTCATAGTTATTTATGGGTGAGGGATGTAGGTATGTAGTAAAGAATGAAATAAAATCTCTGTGTAAAAAAAAAAAACCCAAAAAATCTTCTGCAGTCATCATGGGAATCCGCATTGGACTGAGGCTAAAGATTTTATCCGGAATAGTATTTACCACCAGTGATAGGCTGACCAATGAAAAAAAGATACACAAAACGTATCGGCCAAACTTGTTTCAAGGGTGCTGAAACCCTGGGGTGATCCAAACTCGGGCCTTCGCCTACCAGGCAATAAATATAAAAGTATACAGTAACGTGTTTATACAATTAAATATACATGTATATATACACAGGACGGGAGCTAATTAACCATTTTGAAACAAAATATACAAATCGATGGTTTTATTGTAGTGGATTAGCAGTGGTGATGTGCTCATGATCAGTTAGTGAAATTGTATTATGTACAGTGAAAGATGTTGTTTTGTTAATTTTGAAGCAAGTAATATTTAAGGAATAGATGTTTATTTTGTTGAGGTTATGAGGGTATAATGATAATGGAGCACGTGTAAATTATGTAAAAATTTACACGGGCTCCATTATCATTATACACCTTCATTAACCTCAACAAAATAAACATCTATTCCTTATATTTACAGTATTTTCAAGTAAATGAATTTTATTTTTTTTTCCCGCGGCAGTTGCATATTTTTTGATTAAAATACCCATATTTTTTTTCTCTCCCGTCATCGTCAACGAATTCGATTGAACAGCTGATTGGAATCGAGTTATTCCTATGTTCCGCCAAAAGTGGGGTCATGACCTCACGTTTGCTACGCCATCGACTATTCACGTAACAATAGAATCTCAGCGAGCGTGTGTTGATGCTAACATTATAACTGATAATGATAATACTAGACGGCATGGTTATTGAGTCTCATGTCAGTGCAAACTGTTAAGATAAGATAATGTACACAGTGATAGTAGGGATGGAGCTATAGCCACCAGTTAGAATATTCAATTGTTTGGGAGAGAATGTGTTTTTAATTTTGTATATATACATTGTATTGTATATATATGTTATTGAGGAGCAGTGTCCATAAATGTAATGGTGTTTAATTGTCTAGTCCAATAATCATAAAATCTGTGATATGTATAATTTGACTGTATATATATATACCTTATGATGGTTTCAATTGGACGCAGTGGGCTGAGTGGTTAAGATATCACAATCATATTACCACAAGCTCACCTACTGTAGTTTTTCTAGTGTTTTTGTATGACACTAAAATACTTGTAGTTATGAGATAAGGGAGATAACTCCTATAGCTTTTTTTATCAATACATCCTATGAAGGTCATATCATTGATTTAGGTTATAGAACTTTCTAGAATATAATCATGTATAAACAAAATATGTTTGTAAACATGTTGATTTTAAGTAGAGATCTAGAATGATCTATTTCCAGAAAGTTATGTGTGTTTACTTGTTTACTGTTTTTAGTTAGATATTTCTAGAAGTAGAAGGTTCTCCAATATTCTTGAATTACGGTTTAGATATATATTCTCCAGCTGTCCAAGGCTAATCAGAACTGTAATGAGACCTGTAATAAGACATATCAAGAATTGTACAGCGCCATATAAGATTCTATTGGGAGAGCTATTGTGACTTTATCTGTGGATTATTACAACACTTTGTGTGGATTTATTCATATTGCCTGGAACTTTACAAATCCTCGGTGGACATTCAATTTCCTTGTGGATTTGTGATTATTGTTAATTTGAAACCTGGAAGGATCAAGGATTATACCAGGACATTCGCATACAGATAAGTAACACTTTAAATCATCGTACTAGTCTTGTACCACCACCAATTACTTTAGATATTGTAAACCATCTCTGTATAATATTGTATATATAAATTAAATTGTGTTTTGAATTTAGCTGCTGGTTTCTCCTTTCTGTTATTCGTTAATGTAACACTAGTTCAAGGTGGGGCAGTTCAAAATACTGACTGTTTTTTCAGGGTACTGCGGCTTTCCTCCACCAACAAACCTGCCTGTTACTATGGCGTTCAACTATAACAACCCAAACCAAACCAAATCCATATAAATGAAAGTAGAATGCAAAAGAAAACAATGGATTACCAATTTTAGGTATGAAACAGGAGAGGAGAAAATGTAGCAACCAGACCGGGATTGGAACCCGGGACCCTCCGAACACTAGCCGAGTGCTCTACCTACTGAGCTACCTGGTCACCGATGGTGGACCCAGTCCAATCCCGCTACATGTATATTGCTGTTCCTTTAATTTCGGTGGAAATGCTGACTTGTTTTCTGCATCCGTTCTTTTTACATTGGCTGTCAGCAGTCTTTTTGGCAAGTATTTTCAATTGGGAAATGAAAATCAATGCAGTTTCATCGTCTAGGACTTGGTTGGAAAGAATAACATTGAAAATCATTTTCACTCCATCTGAATTATCATCGACATGAACAATTTCATCTCTTTCTGTCTCATTTCACTGTTTTCGTACTAGAACCAATATCCAGGAACCCATTCGAAAATGTTGAACGTAGAGGTCCAGATACATGTATTTCATGAACTCCAGATATGACTGGTTCACTGAAATCAACATGAAAAATTTTATGAATCACATATATTTTCAGAGCAATTAATGGATGTAATCTTATTTCTCATACATTTAGAAAGCATGTCATATCAGCACTTCACATGGGCTGGACTTATATGTACACTATCTTTGATTTTGGTAAAAAAAGTATCAATAAATACCTTAAGCTATTAATTAATTGGTGCTGATGAATCTTCTGATGAAATTTCCAATTTTATACCATACAAATACATGTTAGGTGGTCTGAAGGTTATCCCTTTGTCAGGTGTTGATGTCATATTGGATGCAGGGGCCTGTCTAACTTTACTATAGCTGTCATAGCTAAAAGAAAAACATACATGTACATGAACAACTACACTATGTATGTATAATATTGTAACAAGCCGAGAGTAGTGTGCTGTAGCAGGACTCGAACCTGTGACCCCAGACTTACTGGTCCGCCGCTCTACTGATTGAGCTACACTTTTAGGTAGAAGGCAACCGTTACACTATCCATATGTACAATAAAACCTGCTACAGTATTAAATATGTACATGTATATAATAATGTAAATGAAAAGATGAAGAAATACATGTACATGTAGCAAAATAAATGACATTCAATTAAAGTGATAATTACAGGGACACGCTAAAGTTTTTAATCATTCTAGGGCTATATTTAACATTCAATCTTTATTGACATCACCATGCTCACTGTATTGTACAGTAGATTACCCCTAATCGGACCCCACTTATTCTCTATAAATACACTGGTACTCGGTGTTTTAATACACAATCTACATTGTCAGAGTCATTCTGTTGAAATTTAGCTTATAAACTGAAAGGGTATACGATTTTCTAAAAGTATGCCTTTATGTAGAACCCATCAATTAATTTAATGAAAAAATTATACATAAAAATACATAGATTATATAGAGCAGATTGACAACAAATTTCATTGAAAGACGGCACATGTATACATTGTACATGGAATTGTGGTGGTACATGTATAATGTAACACGATATAGAATTTAAATCGAATCCAGGAGCAAACAATAGTTTGACGTAATGTCTTGCCTTTGTGTCGCATGTTATCGGATACATACATACAAAAGTTTATGCGCATGTCCTATGCAATGATCAAATAGGTGATAGTCGTTTTACGCTAAATATTTCCAATAGCAAAACTAAACACGTACATTATATTATGTACACGACATAAATGCTCTTAGTAATGTTACTGCTTTACTATTTGCAAAATATCTTGTTTAAAGTTATATGTGCCGTACCTGAGATATATTTATTTATCGACGTTCTTTTAGTGGAAATTTGATGGAAATGTTTAATATTAGTTTTTAAATTATTCGCCCTATATAGTCTAGCTTTAATAAATCTCAAAATTTAATTAAAACTTTGTGAAGAAATGGTACGGGAAATGCTTAGCCCCGCCTTCTTATGAATATTGAAATAGAGAGGTACCGAAAAGTCACGTGATCATCATTCGGAAGACATCAAAATTGATACCGATCGTAAGTGCCAAATTGTTTTTGTTGACCTTACTGCACAGTGAAAGTATATGCTTTCGATAGGATTTTCCCCTAGAAAAGTTGCAATTTGTTTCGTAATGTGAACTTATCAGAAAAAGCATCAGCTACGAGCGATATAAATAGTGGCGTTTGTTGTAATCGTCACGAATAAAAATTACAAAAAATGGCGGGGCACCATAGGGGTAATTCTTTACGAAATATAACGGAAATTTTGCTGTCAAACAAACTAACTATTGTATAATTAAGTGAAGCTATGAATCATTTCAATCTCAATATACCGGGGTGTACAAATGCCGAAGACACAACAAACTTTCATGCTCATCTGGCAGAAAACTAAATGGAGACTAACCCGACAGTACAGTTCATGTACAATATACCTGGATATTTGTATACGTTACATCTGTGTGCATTATAGAGTTATATATATATATTGTAATCACCGATAATAAGTGTAAGCAAGCACACTACACACAACTTTACATTCGCATGTAATCCGACCTCATTGTAAGTCTGGAGATTTGTTTTATTATACAATGTATGTGTATGTGAGTAGAGGCATTAATTATATATATACATGTATATTATCAATTTGCATTAATATGCTAACTAATGTTTTACGCAATTCCATCAAAATTACCTCTCCCTGAATATATATATGAAAAGACAAGGAATTCAGTTATGCCATGTATTACATGAACAAGTTCTGTACGTTGTATTTACAAAGAAATGCCCTTTCACCCCATGGCTACAGAAAAAAATGAATCACAGTTCAGATCAGATATATGTTATATTAAGTTATATAACATATACATGTAGGTATAAATATGAAAAAAAACAACAAACTAATTACAGAAAATATTATCCTGCACAAGTAGGTGTGGTGTGTAATGTTCTACTTATAAAAAAACGTAGCGGCTTGTGCTAACCTCATCCTAGATATCTATAGTTATTTATGGGGAGGGATGGGTGGATGTACAGTAAAGAATGAAATAAAATCTCTGTGTAAAAAAAAACACACACCCAAAAACTTCTGCAGTCATCATGGGAATCCGCATTGGACTGAGGCTAAAGATTTATCCGGAATTTACCACCAGTGATGGCTGACCAATGAAAAAAGATACACAAACGTATCGGCCAAACTTGTGTCAAGGGTGCTGAACCCTGGGGTGACCACAACTCGGGCCTTTACAACGTTAACTCGGGCCTTCGCCTACCAGGCAATAAATATAAAAGTATACAGTAACGTGTTTATACAATTAAATATACATGTATATATACACATGACGGGAGCTAATTAACCATTTTGAAACAAAATATACAAATCGATGGTTTTATTGTAGTGGATTAGCAGTGGTGATGTGCTCATGATCAGTTAGTGAAATTGTATTATGTACAGTGAAAGATGTTGTTTTGCTAATTTTGTAGCAGGTAATATTTAAGGAATAGATGTTTATTTTGTTGAGGTTATGAAGGTATAATGATAATGGAGCACGTGTAAATTATGTAAAAATTTACACGGGCTCCATTATCAATTATAGGGCTGGAAAGCGGAAGTGCGAGAGTTTGCGAGATTCGACGTGATCTCGGTTGCTGGATATAAACAAACCATCTGTCAGAGCGGCGTGATATAGCTGTCACAATCGCTGTTGTTTCTCCGCCATACAGAATGGCATTTTCCATCCTTTATTGCGTGAATTTTGTGTCGGGAACTAAAACATTACACAAGAAATCCGAAATAGCTGTGAAATCGGACCATGTACTGAAATTTATCTAC
>NW_027188577.1:0-18773 GCF_041381155.1 Argopecten irradians | reverse complement strand
ACTCCTACTCCTCTTCTGGGTTGAAGTGTTCACGGAACAATACATACAATCAATTAAAAAGGGGTATTGATATGATCAATTGTTAATCAATGAAATTTTAAGCAATGGGATATTGTTATTACAATATTATTTAATTAAGGAAAAAAGTTCTATATGCATATCAAGATCCTCTTCAACGACCGCGATCCGGCGATTACTCAAGCGAGAAAATAATTTACTGTTAATGTCAGTGTGCACACCATGCTTAATTCATCACGAACGAACAACGCGAAGGAAAGGAAAGTGAAGTGTCTAAGCCCATACTCGGAAATGTCCGAGTCACAGGAAAACACGAATACGTCGCGATGTTCAGCTTACCGGTACACAAGGCGGTCAAATATCCATGATAATGGCATACAAAGTTGAAGCATCGCTGAAAAACTGCTACGTGAAAAAAACGCATGTTCTTGCTACACTATCCGGCCGGAACGTCCCTAATTACAGCCCCAGTACCGCTCCGGGTAATTTGTCCAAACAGGTACCGCACCGGCACAGGCCGGCACCGCACGGCAAAGCCCGGGTACCACCCGGAGAATCATCAACATTGACAGGCCGGGTCTGTCATTTTCCCAATTTTACATTCCAAATGAACACTTTAACAGTTATAGTGTACAAATAGATAACTAAGGTATAGAAATTATACTTGACCAAAAATAGCTATGGAAAACATTTAAAAACGAAAGTAGTAACGGGTTTGCGAAATTCGCGATCTCGCAATCATACCTAACCACAGTGAAGGAGCCGTGTGTGTTAAAAAACTATTTAAAAAATAAAGCGGTATGGCTTCGCTAATTTAGCGATCTCGCAAGCAATCCGTAATCTTGTTATTAGTAAATATAAGACCACCGGGCTTTTATTTTTTATCCAAACTTCGTTGAAGTGATAGTTCCGGATAATTGTATATTAGTATATATATAGATAATTAGCCTAAATATAGCATGGACAAGTATTAAGAAACGAAAGAGAAGTGGCTTCGCAAAATTCGTGATCTCGCAATCGAGCCACAATCTTGTTATTTGTTATATATAAGACATATCATTTTACCGCGCGGGCTTTAATTGGCAAACAAAATACCATTATTAAAGTAATAGTTTTTACAGATAGATACATAATATATAGATAATTTTGTCGAAAAAAAGTGTGAAATTATAGAAAAAAACGAAAGCGTGTGATCGGGGAATCATTTATATTTCAATATTTTAGATGCGCACACAAAACACTACAGCTTTTTTTTCTTGATTTCCGTTTTCTTTATTAGTCTCCTCTACAAATGAGTTCATCAACAAATAACGCCGAACCCAATTCAAGTTCATCGTTGAATAGAACAGATTGACTGTAATTAACAAGTAATACACAAAGTTACACACATGAATCTAACAAGCGCGGCATCACATTGTAAACAAACTAACGCGCACACATATGACTCAATATATCACAATAAAAATAGCAAATTACATCCAAATGTACATCAGAATCAATAATTAGCACTTATATGATATAATTAAAGTCTTGACAAATTATGATTGTATGTTCAGTGATCTCCTAGCCTACCGTATCGTTTCCGCTGTTGATCTCAATCGCACCATGCTTAGCTAGCGTTCCCGATATCCCATAATAGGTGGCGTGACTAGTATTAAAAACAAATCCGGAATTACTAAAGTTGGTACCGGAACCTACCTGGATCCGGAATTACTTAAATAGGCCCTTACATTCCCGCCCCTAATCGAGGCTCATACCGAGATTACCTCAATGACACATAGGCCTATTTCGAATAAGTATATACACGTATACATATATAATTCCAATCTTAGTAAAATTAACTTTACACAAAAATGTTTGATAAATTACACTGATCCATTCATGTCCGAAATCACTCAAAGTTACTGATCCAATATCTAATCGGAAATGTCTGACTCCAGAATGAGAACAAGTTTCGCGACGGGCCGCGTCAACACATTTGTGGCGGTTTTCACTTTGACAATGCGCACAAAATTGTTTTTGTCTTTCACGACTTCCTGGATCCTTCCCAAGTTCCATGCATGTCTAGGCAAGTTATCCGCGATCAACACTAAGTCACCAATCCGAATATTACGTTCCCTTTTTAACCATTTCTGGCGCTTCTGCAACATCGGTAGGTACTCTCCAGTCCATCGTCTCCAAAACACATCTGCCAGGTATTGGACTTGGCGCCATCTTCTTCTGCAGTAGTTGTCCGTTTTCTCGAAGACACCTGGGGGAAACCATTCTCCTGGACGAAGTAGCAAAAGATGGTTCGGGGTCAAAACATTGGGGTCATTCACGCTGTCCGAAGAAGTGGTTAGTGGTCGCCCGTTAAGTATTGCTTCAACCTCACAGAAAAGCGTAGCAAGACCCTCATCATCCAATTTAATGTTCTGTTCTTTCATGAGGCCATACAACACTTGTCTAGTTGATCTTATGAGTCTTTCCCATATCCCTCCAAAGTGGGAACCTGAAGGTGGATTGAATTCCCAGTGAACACCATGCTGTAACACGTCATGTTGTATCTTTCCATGGTTCCATTTGTGAATCTCCTCTTTTAACTCTCTTTCGGCACCGACAAGATTCGTTCCATTGTCAGATCTAATAAATGTAGGCTTCCCGCGACGCGCAATAAGTCTACGAATGGCATTTATGCAGGAGTCTGTATCTAGGGATGCCGCTACCTCCAGATGTACTGCACGGGTAACAAGGCAGGTGAATATCACCCCATACCTCTTAACAATGCTTCTTCCGCGTTTCAGTTCAAAAGGACCGAAAAAGTCCATGCCAACTCTGCTAAAAGGAGGTTCATCGGATGCCAGACGTTCTTCTGGTAAGTCAGCCATTTTCTGTTGACAACGCGGAGCTCTGTACTTTCTGCAAATGACGCACTTTGATAATATAGACTTCAAGCGTGTCCGAACACCGATGATCCAGTACTGTTGTCTCAGGAATGCAAGCACTGTATTCTTACCAAGATGTCCACATGCTTTATGAGCATCTCTAATGAGTAGTCCTGAAACTATTGAATCCTTAGGAAGAATTAGAGGGTGTTTAGCGTCGTATGGTAGATCTGCTCTTTGAAGTCTTCCGCCTATGCGCAATAAGCCGTCTTCTATAAATGGGTCAAGTTTTCGCAGTACTGATGATCCTTTCAATTTTGGTGATTGTGAGTCATCATGAGATGTCTGAAGAACCTCAAACTCCTCTGTAAAGAATTTGCGTTGCTCGTAACTGATCAAAGCTGTCTCTGCCCTCTCTAGTAGCTGTGTGCTAAGACGAACATCACGCAGGTTCTTGGATCCACTCCCAACCCTTTTACGTCTTTCAATCGCAATGGCTGATTGCAATTTTTGCTCTCTCTTTGTAGGATCCTTTTCTGATAATTCAGCACTGTCCTTTATCTTCTTCGTTTTTTCCGCAGAGGTACGCAGATTGTCCATAGCAAGAAGAATCCAACCTACAGCTCTTTTCAACTTAGACCAGTCTGAATAATGATTCAGTAGCTTCTCCATGCCGTTGTTCACTTCTCTGTGGACACTAGCTACTACACATGCAGTTTTCTTCACCTCTGGGTCATCTACTTCAGTGTCTGCATTCATATCAATAACTGGCCACTCAGACTCGGGCTTCCAAAGAAATTCTGGTCCTCTGAACCAAGTATCGTTCTGAGAAAGCTTCTGAACACTCATACCTCGTGAGGCGCAATCGGCTGGATTCTGTTTAGTGTTTACGTAATGCCATTGGTCCTCTTCTGTTGCTTCATGAATGACTGCAACTCGGTTCGCGACAAAAGTGTGAAACCGTAAGTTCCTGTTGTTGATATACCTCAGGACTGAAGTACTATCCGTCCAATACGAGACTTTGTCTATGCTGTACGTAAGTTGGTCTTGTAGAAGTTTACATAGCTTAACGAGTGACGCAGCCGCAGTGAGTTCCATTCTTGGTATCGTAATGGTCTTTAATGGAGCGACTCTTGCCTTCCCAAAGACGAAAGAACAGTGAATCTGTCCAACACTGTCTATAAACCGTAAGTAGAATACCATTCCAAATCCTACGTTGCTTGCGTCTGCGAAGCCATGAAGTTGGCAAGAAGTAACCTTTCCTAGGCTGCCTGTCTTGTAACATCGATCAATGCTTACATGCTCAAGATCTGGAAGCTGGTTCAGCCAGTCATTCCAATCTTTCAAATCTTCTCCTGATATCTCCTCATCCCATCCTACTCCGTTCTTGCAAAGTCTTTGAAGAATGGACTTGGCCTTCAACACGAAGGGTGATGCTATTCCAAGGGGATCATACACTGAACTGGTAATTGACAGCATACCTCTTCTATTGGCTGGTATGTTCCTCAAATGAATTTGAAATCCGAGTGAATCCTTCTCCACAAACCAGTATACACCTAAAGCTCTTTCGATAGGTGGTTCGCTGTCGAGACTCCATAGCTTTGTAACTTTCGCGCGTTCCTCTTCAGGAATGGAGTCAATCACATCTGAGTTGTTGCTTAACCACTTGGTTATCCGAAAACCTCCTGCTTTGCATATCTTTGTAATGTCCTCAACTAAGCTTACCGCTTTCTTTTCTGTACAGGCTGACGTTAGGCAGTCATCAACATACATGCTTCTCTTGACAATATCCTGAACGTCTTGGTTAACGGTATCTTTGCTGTCCTCTACTGTTCTTTGGAGAGCATAGTTACATATGCTGGGAGAGGATGTGGCCCCAAACAAGTGGACCGTCATCCTGTAGCTTCTAGGCTCCTCTTCTATGTTACCATCTGGCCACCAATAAAATCGAAGGTAGTCTCTCTCATATTCTGGAACCTTGACTTGGTGAAACATCGCCTCAATGTCTCCAACTACAGCCACTTGTTCTTCTCGAAATCTTAATAATACACCAAGAAGATTATTGGTCAGGTCGGGACCCTGTAGCAAGTTGTTATTCAAGGAAATGCCTTGATACTGCGCAGAACAGTCAAACACCACTCTGATCTTGTTCTTCTGCTTGTGGTAGACACCATGGTGAGGTATAAACCAAACTTTAAACTTTACCCTTCTCTCCGTCATGGGGTGCAGGCTCTGCATATCCTTTTTCAAGAAGAACCTTCATGAAATTGGTATAATCCTCCTTGAACTTTGGATCCTTCATGAATTTGTTTCTGATGCCATGTAGCCTCTTCTTGGCCATCAATGTGTTGTCAGGCAAAACAATGTTCTTATCACGGAAGGGTAGTGATACACAATAGTGTCCATTGTCTAGATGAATAGACTGCTCTGCTTGTCTCATGAAGTCTTTATCCTCCCTCGAGGGTTCTCTCTTGTCATCAATGAGACGTTCCGGGAAATCCATGTTGATTGATTTCTTCACGATGTCCTCTAAACTCTCTGTTGTCTCATTCTCTATGTGTAATCTGTTCACCTCCACTGAGTCGTTGTTTCGTATAACATTCCAGATCACCCATCCAAGCTTGGTTTTAGTAGCATGCGGCGATCCGCTTGGTCCAGCAATAACTTGTGTAGGGGTGTAAGCATCCGGAACATTACTACCCAGCATCAGGCCTATCTCCACATGGGGTCGGTCAAGCGAAATCTGGGCTAGGTGCTCCCACTTAGATATTTCCTCCTTTGTAGGAATATGACTGTTATTTACAGGCATTGATTCTTTGGTGAAAACCTTTGGTAAGTCAATGATATTATCCATGTTCATATCGCTTACCTGCATACCGTTGATGGCGTATGTTTTCATCTGAAATGGCTTTCCCATAGTACTCAGTGTAAGCTGTGTCCTTTTTCCACTGGCTCCAAGTTGTCTCATAACTTTCTCAGTACAAAATGAAGCACTACTTCCTGTGTCCAGGAATGCATATGTCTCAACACTGTGTGGTTTACTCTTCAGTTTAATTCTCACAGGAATAATCGCCATAGCACTCGATACATCACCAGCTGATTGATCGTCCACTGCAAAAGTGTAACCAGTACTAACACTTGGGATTTCTATGTCTCTAGAATTTGCTTTATCAGAATCCTGTGATCTGTTGTTGTCACCGGTGGCTTTCATCGAATCATTATGCAGAATAGAAGGGTGTTTCTTACCGCACACATTACAAGTTGATCGGTTCTTACACGTCTTTGATATGTGACCTTTCCTCAAGCAGCCGAAGCACAGACCATTTTCCTTAATGTGATCATACCGTTCCTTCATGTCCTTGGCTATGATTTTTCTGCATTTATCAAGTGAATGAGACTTCATATTGCAGTATGAGCATTTATTCTGAGATTCTGACTCTGACTTCGTTGTAGACACTTCAGTAGTACTAGTAGCATTAGCTATTTGACTAGACTTCTTCTTTTCTGATGACTGTTTGGATTGGCCCTTTGCCTGAGTTCCTACAGCTAAACTTCCAAATGCTGGATCGTTCATCTTCTTAGCCTCCGCCTTCACAAAAAGAGTAAAGTCCTTAAATCTCACAGACTTCTTGGATTCCTTCAATTTGAAGACTTGACTTCTCCAGCGGTCATGTAGGTGGAAGGGAAGCTTCAACATCAGTCTTTTGATGTTCTCGGAATATTCGAGGATGTTGATAGACTCAACTGCATTCTGACACTCGACCAGGAATAGAGCAAACTCATCAAGAGCTTTAGCATCTCCTGCGCGTACCTGAGGCCAATTCAATGCCTTTCCAATAAAAGCTGTAGCTATTACTTCTTCATCTCCATACCGCTCCTCTAGTTCACACATCGCTGCCTTATACGCTCTCTCGCCTCTAAGGTGTCCAAATCCAGATACAACCCTATGTGCTTCATCCGTGGTGAGTTGTTCCAAGTAATTCATTCTCTCATCATCATCCATGGTGTTGACAACAACCTTTGCGTTAAATTGGCGAAGGAATCTACGGTACTCAAGAGGATTTCCACCGAATTTCCTTACCTCAGCTACAGGTTTCCTTAAATGTTGAACAACGGATTGTATTACAGTGTTTGAGTTTGATGAATTAATATTCTCATCAGGGGATATATTTCTAAATGTCGTTTCTGTAGGGTAGGTTGTAAATGGTCTAGTGCTATCACTAGGTATTGGCGGTGGTGATACACAAACTGTTTCATCATCAAAGCGTACAGGAAGTGGTCTCGGCTTGGGGGAGGTAAATCTTGGCTGTTCATTCTCTAGATTCTTATTGATTGAAATATCAAGGTTTTCGTTAGAATCAAACTTGTCCAGTACTTCACTTCTCGCTTGCGAAACAGCGATATCTGTATCTAATTCAAACTCTTCTTCCTTTAGTTTTAGCGACACCTTTGCTAACTCAATTTCACGCCTTTTCGCTAAGGCTGACTTCCTTGTTTCAAGCTCAACTCTACGTTGTTGTTCTTTAATTCGTTTCACTGATGCATACGAACTTGCACTGCTCACTAATGATTCATTATCATCGGTTTCTAATTTGATTTTCTGAATATTAGTTTCACCAACATTCTCATGAGCATCCCTCAATTCCTGGGCTATACTAACAGTGTTCTCAGTCAAAGTTTGTATACTTCGTTTAGAGATATAGCTTTCCATAAATGATTTGAACTGATTTGCTGAACTATAATTCTCATCGAACCTTCGAACAAACTCATCGTGCTCTTCTGAAGATATTTGAGGTAGCAGAATATCATAAAGTTCCAAATATTTCTCATAATCCTCCATCCACACAAAATACTTCTTTCGCACTGTTTCCAAAGGCTCATCATCTTCTGAGGCAATTTCTGACAAATATCTCTGTGATCTACATAGGGACTTATATTTCTTCTCTAGCTGTTCCATGCTGTACTGTATGCCTTTCTCACTTAATTTTCTGGAACGCCCAGAATCTAAACTTAAGCCATACCTGACATCTACAGCTTCATCGGCCTTTTCCTTAGAAGTCATCTCGCCCCACGTCTGTCGTCGATCTCGCCCCACTTGTCACCGATGATAATCCATCTCTCTATCACACGATGATATGTCGATGATAGGAGGATACGTCAATGAATGTGCGTCTCAGATATCAACAAATAACGCCGACAATTCAAGTTCATCGTTGAATAGAACAGATTGACTGTAATTAACAAGTAATACACAAAGTTACACATATGAATCTAACAAGCGCGGCATCACATTGTAAACAAACTAACGCGCACACATATGACTCAATATATCACAATAAAAATAGCAAATTACATCCAAATGTACATCAGAATCAATAATTAGCACTTATATGATATAATTAAAGTCTTGACAAATTATGATTGTATGTTCAGTGATCTCCTAGCCTACCGTATCGTTTCCGCTGTTGATCTCAATCGCACCATGCTTAGCTAGCGTTCCCGATATCCCATAATAGGTGGCGTGACTAGTATTAAAAACAAATCCGGAATTACTAAAGTTGGTACCGGAACCTACCTGGATCCGGAATTACTTAAATAGGCCCTTACAATACAAAAGTTTGCTTTAAAATACATTAATAAGTACAATGAGCACATGAACAATAAATAAACCTTTGCTGTTAAATGTATCAAGTTACTTAAAATGATATCATATTCTGTGTGTGTGTTTTCGGGTTGTACTTGTTACACAAGTCAGCATACATCTTAACAAAATCAAGGAAGACATTATTCTACAAAGGTATATTTTCATTTCAACAAATTTTATTGCAAATAATATGCAAATGGATTTGGCAACAGGCAAAGCCTATATTAGCCATCTCCAAACAAATCCGGTATAGTACAATTATCAACAAAATATTTTAACATTTAACATTACATTATGAATGAATATTATTATTAGTGTATCTCCCCAACCTATCATAGTAGAAAAATCTAAAAAAATCTTTTAGTTTCAGATATATATTCTGATATGCATTGCAATAAATATGTATTTTTTTCTTCATCACAATTGCCACAGCCATGCAGTAGAGTTTTTGCGTTAAAATGCGAGTGGGGGATATTAGAGTTATGTATTTTGGTTCTGAGTGATGATCTTTGTTCATTAAATAAAGGACATATGAAAAGATAGTGTTCGGCTGTTTCATTACCAAGGCCACAAGAACAAATTGGATGTGCCATTATATGGAAATGTTAAATATTTAGAAAATTAACTTTATGTATAATTCAATGAATACACTTAGTCTACTATAGGTACACATATAGCCTTAGACATCAGGTCGCAGTAACCAGACGGTTATAGACGGTTATATGTATATGCCTTGTAGCTATCATGACCAAGTCAACAGATTCCGATACACTATTACTTAAGTGCGTATTCGTGACAAGAAGTGGTCAGATTACTTAAGAAGGATATGTACTCTGACATTTATTATAAAACTGATTGATGTTGAATGTCCATGTATCTCTATATAAACTAAGATTTCACAAGTTAACGGAGTCGCTCTTAAGGACTCCACGAATAAACACCAGAAGCTACCAACACGTGTTTGAGTCCTACATATACACACCACTACCTACATTTCATGGAGAATCTCTCAAATGATCGCGAAATAGGTCAGAATTTAGATTGCTAGAGGAATTTCTGAGCTGGCACAGAGTAATATTTATAATTCGAGAACCTTTGTTTATAAAAGTATTTGTTATATCAGGTTCCATTTTATTAATGTTAAAAAGGAGTGTTTTAAATTGTGCAACAGTATTAACATTCGATAAGTCAAAGTTTAAAGCGAAAGAATTAAATTCTCTAAAGGTACTTGGAAAAAAAACTAGTATAATAACTTGCAGTTCTGCACATAGGAATATTAAAATATCTTGTCATCCTTAGTGGATATCTCTCATTTTCAGGCTGATATAAAAATGGTTGTACAATTTCAATCAAATGCTGTGGAGCAAATCCACGGAGTATCTTAAACATAAGAATAAGTTTGTGTTTTTGACGCCGATCAGAAAGAGATTCCCAAGCTAGTTCTTTATAAAGTATATCATGGGAGGTACCTCTGCGCAATCCCGTTATAATCCTAGCGGCTTCTAAGTGGACAGACTCTAACAGAAATTTACATTGTTCAGTACAGTTATCCCATAAAACATCAGCATATTCTAAAATAGGTAAGATATAACTTTTATAAATGTTTAAAAGAGTTTTACGTGACACTCTTTTTTTAATGTTTTTAAAATATTTATCCTTTTAAATGCTTTCTGGTATACATAATCTATGTGGTGAGTCCATTTACAGTCGTCAGAAAGTAGAACTCCTAAATGTCTATGTGTGCTAGCTGTATGAACCGTGTTATTGTCAAAGTATATATCGGGATGAATGATGTTTCGTTTCCTTGAAAATATTAATGATTCAGTTTTAGTGGGGTTAAACTTTATGTCCCATTTCAGAGCCCAGGTACTTATATTCGAAAGATTTTGTGAAAGTGTATGGGCAGCATAGATTTGGTTATTATCAATTACTTCACTAATCGAAGTGTCATCTGCAAACAATTTGCAATCACTAGTAACAATATTAGTTATGTCGTTAATATATAATAGAAATAAAAAAGGGCCTAAGACAGATCCCTGAGGGACTCCAGCGTTAACAGAGTTTTAAATGTAGAGAAAATGCCTTCAGTTAAAACACGTTGCTTCCTATCAGTAAGATAATTTCTAAACCACCCTAATAATTTCCCTTTAAAACCATAAGATTCTAATTTAAATAATAGTCCATCATACCACACTCTATCAAAGGCTTTACTTATATCACAGAAAACAGACCGGACTTCTTTTCCTTTGTCTAATGAGTTAGTGATATTATTGTATATCGAAAGAAGTTGGTTCACAGTTGAATCACCGGGAATGAAGCCGGACTGATGTTTGGTGATTACTTCACAGTCACGTAGGTAATTATAGAGATACCTAAAAATTACTTTTTCTATTATTTTACTGAAGCAAGAGGTGATAGAAATGGGTCGATAGTTGGAAATATCATTTACATCACCTTTCCCTTTGTATATGGCATTCATGTTAGCAGCTTTCCATGGCAAGGGAATACAACCGGTTTCCATAGTTTTATTGCAGAGAAGGGTAAGAGGAATAGAAATACAGGGTGTCAATAGTTTTATGAATTTTGGGACAATACCATCAGGTCCTGCAGGTTTCTTTTCATTAAGATTAGAAAGCTGATCTTTGATATCCTGTTCCGTAAATACAATATTGTCAATCTTAAAAGGAAACTCGGGAGGAGGGGGAAGAGGATCAAGATCATTAGAAGAAGTGGAGATTGAAGAGAAGTATGTATTTAGGTGTTCCGCTTTTTCAAAAGGATGTTGGAGAAAAGACTCATTGTGTTTTAGAGGGGGAATAGACGTTTGCTTATTATCAATTTTTAACAAAGATTTAGCAATTTTCCACCATTTATCTGGAGACAAGCTATTATTATTTAACGATGATTCAAGTTTCATGAAATAATTTGTTTTGTTTCTCTAATTAGGTTAATAGTTTCATTTCGAACTAATCTGTACCTTTCCCATTGAGTAGGGGAGTTTGAATTAATAGCTTTTTTGTGAATGCGGTTCCTCTGTCTAATTTTTAATCTAATTGTGTTTGTAAACCAAGGCTTATCATTCGGTCGCACTGTAACTATTTTTTGTGGTACATGGTCATTTATTTGTGTGTTAATTGTTTCAACTAGAATATTATTAAATTCGTTTACATCATTATTTTGTGAGATAGATATCCAGTCAATATTACTAATATTATCATTAATCCTATCAATATCAGCACCATCATATTCATATATCGTTTTCTTATATGCAGTTTGTCTATATACTGAATATGATATACAGAAGTTAATAAGACAATGATCACTGCAAATTGGAGCAAGAACATTTGTATCCCTTATAAGGTGATTGTTGTTAGATAGAACAATGTCAATAGAAGAAGAAGAAGTAGGAGTAATGCGAGTGGGTTCTTTAATAAAACTGTTTAGATTATGTTTTGTAAGTAATCGGCCTAGATGAGAGTGTGGCTGAAGGTTTGACATATCAACATTTATATCACCAGTTATAACTACATCATTATTATTATCATCAAAAACAATATTAAACATGTCATCTAATTTTCGCCAGTATTCTACATTAGATTCTGGTCTATATATACACCCTAGTAAGAACTTATGGCTATCTACTAAAACTTCTAACCAAATAATTTCAATATTGTTAGACTCCAAATCTCTTCTTCGCTTACAGATTACAGTATCAAAGGTATATGACATTAAGTGCCAAGCTTGTGCAACCAGATAATCTACAGAAAACAAATATAGGAAAGCAATATTGGCAGGTATTTATGGACTGGACGTCTTTATCCATTTACCAAATTACTTCCATTCCAGCAGAAAAATATTACTCCTTTCTCTACAGCATTGGTAAAGCATGATAATTTACTTTGACCAATTTCATACATACAAACCTTTTTCCTAATTTAAATTTGCTAGCTTGAAAAATATCACTATCTCACACACTGTTACTATCAAAACACTTCACCAATATAAATATGTGAAAAGCATGGCTGGCGTATTATTTCATTGATATCTTGGAAAGCTTACAATCAACCTAACCCTAAAATAAGAATTGTAGAAGAAAAGATGCATTAACTTGTACTGCTGATTACACAGATAGTAGATAACTTTTTCCCCACACATCAAGTAAAGCTCAATTATGTGTGTATATAGTTATGCTTGATAACACATACAGCAATCTTTTATAATCAGCTGATCATATGGCACCTTTACCACATTACTGGAGAATTTATCCATATTCTGATAAAAATAAATCTTCCAAAGTATTTGGAATGACACTGTTCGAACTTCAGAATGCACATAATTCAAGCAATTTCTATACATTTAATACAATTTGTAGGGGCATATCTTTCAAAATGGCTGAGTATTTTCCCGCCAAAAATGACAGAATCTTAATAAGTCGGTTTTGCCGCTTAAAAAGGTTTCCGACTTCCGGTACAAAGCGGTTTAAAGTTATGGTTATGATTTTTTGTACATTTATTGTCCGTAATATGATCTACAAAATGGCGGATTTTCAGGTATTCAAAATGGCGAAAGTTTAAAACGATTTAATTTACAACACAACTTTGACCGTCTAATTTCAGACGATTTATCCATGTTGTTTTGAAATATTGATACGATTTTTTGCACAACCGTACACACGTGCATGTACTACATAATGGTGGTTTTATAGATGCACATAACTGTAAATTAACCTAAGTTTTTACCCGCCAAAAGTTTGACACGGTAAGATTTGAACATTTTTTGCGTTCAACTTTGGCCACTTCCGGTACAAAGTGGTTTTTATATATCGCTTTGATTTTTCAATCGCGAAAAGTCTGGAAAATGCCTGACAATATGGCGTTTTTATGAAGTGGGAACCTCCCATAATGGCCGAGATTTTGCCCGCCAAATTTGACACGATTTATCAAGTTCCGTGTTAGGGCTATTTTTTCGGTAAATCTTGTTGTGAGCTAGAGCGCTAATTTTTTTGTACAAAGATAGACAATTGCAAGCTGCACCACGAATCCTAGTCACATTTGCGAAAATTTCAAAAAATGGCCGATATTTTGACCGACAAAGATTTTTGTGAAAAATGCTTTTGTGAGCTAGAGCGCTAATTTTTTGTACAACGATAGATGGTAAAAAATGATGACAATTCCACAAAGTCCGCGTTGCATAACTTTAAAAATGGCCAAAATATGGCTCCGTAAAGTTCGTCACGTATGAGACGCGTCTCTGCACATCACTTTGCCGGCTTCCTGTTTAAAGGGGTTTTGATATATCACTCTGATGTTTTGCATATTTGTAGTCGGCATAAAAGTCTACAACACTGCCAATTTTCAGGGGCATATCTTTCAAAATGGCTGAGTATTTTCCCGCCAAATATGACAGAATCTTAATAAGTCGGTTTTGCCGCTTAAAAAGGTTTCCGACTTCCGGTACAAAGCGGTTTAAAGTTATGGTTATGATTTTTTTGTACATTTATTGTCCGTAATATGATCTACAAAATGGCGGATTTTCAGGTGCGAAGTATTCAAAATGGCAAAGTAAATGCCCGCGAAAGTTTAAAACGATTTAATTTACAACACAACTTTGACCGTCTAATTTCAGACGATTTATCCATGTTGTTTTGAAATATTGATACGATTTTTTGCACAACCGTACACACGTGCATGTACTACATAATGGTGGTTTTATAGATGCACATAACTGTAAATTAACCTAAGTTTTTACCCGCCAAAAGTTTGACACGGTAAGATTTGAACATTTTTTGCGTTCAACTTTGGCCACTTCCGGTACAAAGTGGTTTTTATATATAGATTTGATTTTTCAATCGCAAAAAGTCTGGAAAATGCCTGACAATATGGCGTTTTTATGAAGTGGGAACCTCCCATAATGGCCGAGATTTTGCCCGCCAAATTTGACACGATTTATCAAGTTCCGTGTTAGGGCTATTTTTTTCGGTAAATCTTGTTGTGAGCTAGAGCGCTAATTTTTTGTACAAAGATAGACAATTGCAAGCTGCACCACGAATCCTAGTCACATTTGCGAAAATTTCAAAAATGGCCGATATTTTGACCGACAAAGATTTTTGTGAAAAATGCTTTTGTGAGCTAGAGCGCTAATTTTTTGTACAACGATAGATGGTAAAAAATGATGACAATTCCACAAAGTCCGCGTTGCATAACTTTAAAAATGGCCAAAATATGGCTCCGTAAAGTTCGTCACGTATGAGACGCGTCTCTGCACATCACTTTGCCGGCTTCCTGTTTAAAGGGGTTTTGATATATCACTCTGATGTTTTGCATATTTGTAGTCGGCATAAAAGTCTACAACACTGCCAATTTTCAGGGGCATATCTTTCAAAATGGCTGAGTATTTTCCCGCCAAATATGACAGAATCTTAATAAGTCGGTTTTGCCGCTTAAAAAGGTTTCCGACTTCCGGTACAAAGCGGTTTAAAGTTATGGTTATGATTTTTTTTTACATTTATTGTCCGTAATATGATCTACAAAATGGCGGATTTTCAGGTGCGAAGTATTCAAAATGGCAAAGTAAATGCCCGCGAAAGTTTAAAACGATTTAATTTACAACACAACTTTGACCGTCTAATTTCAGACGATTTATCCATGTTGTTTTTTTGAAATATTGATACGATTTTTTGCACAACCGTACACACGTGCATGTACTACATAATGGTGGTTTTATAGATGCACATAACTGTAAATTAACCTAAGTTTTTACCCGCCAAAAGTTTGACACGGTAAGATTTGAACATTTTTTGCGTTCAACTTTGGCCACTTCCGGTACAAAGTGGTTTTTATATATCGCTTTGATTTTTCAATCGCAAAAAGTCTGGAAAATGCCTGACAATATGGCGTTTTTATGAAGTGGGAACCTCCCATAATGGCCGAGATTTTGCCCGCCAAATTTGACACGATTTATCAAGTTCCGTGTTAGGGCTATTTTTTCGGTAAATCTTGTTGTGAGCTAGAGCGCTAATTTTTTGTACAAAGATAGACAATTGCAAGCTGCACCACGAATCCTAGTCACATTTGCGAAAATTTCAAAAATGGCCGATATTTTGACCGACAAAGATTTTTGTGAAAAATGCTTTTGTGAGCTAGAGCGCTAATTTTTTGTACAACGATAGATGGTAAAAAATGATGACAATTCCACAAAGTCCGCGTTGCATAACTTTAAAAATGGCCAAAATATGGCTCCGTAAAGTTCGTCACGTATGAGACGCGTCTCTGCACATCACTTTGCCGGCTTCCTGTTTAAAGGGGTTTTGATATATCACTCTGATGTTTTGCATATTTGTAGTCGGCATAAAAGTCTACAACACTGCCAATTTTCAGGGGCATATCTTTCAAAATGGCTGAGTATTTTCCCGCCAAAATATGACAGAATCTTAATAAGTCGGTTTTGCCGCTTAAAAAGGTTTCCGACTTCCGGTACAAAGCGGTTTAAAGTTATGGTTATGATTTTTTGTACATTTATTGTCCGTAATATGATCTACAAAATGGCGGATTTTCAGGTGCGAAGTATTCAAAATGGCAAAGTAAATGCCCGCGAAAGTTTAAAACGATTTAATTTACAACACAACTTTGACCGTCTAATTTCAGACGATTTATCCATGTTGTTTTGAAATATTGATACGATTTTTTGCACAACCGTACACACGTGCATGTACTACATAATGGTGGTTTTATAGATGCACATAACTGTAAATTAACCTAAGTTTTTACCCGCCAAAAGTTTGACACGGTAAGATTTGAACATTTTTTGCGTTCAACTTTGGCCACTTCCGGTACAAAGTGGTTTTTATATATCGCTTTGATTTTTCAATCGCAAAAAGTCTGGAAAATGCCTGACAATATGGCGTTTTTATGAAGTGGGAACCTCCCATAATGGCCGAGATTTTGCCCGCCAAATTTGACACGATTTATCAAGTTCCGTGTTAGGGCTATTTTTTCGGTAAATCTTGTTGTGAGCTAGAGCGCTAATTTTTTTGTACAAAGATAGACAATTGCAAGCTGCACCACGAATCCTAGTCACATTTGCGAAAATTTCAAAAATGGCCGATATTTTGACCGACAAAGATTTTTGTGAAAAATGCTTTTGTGAGCTAGAGCGCTAATTTTTTGTACAACGATAGATGGTAAAAAATGATGACAATTCCACAAAGTCCGCGTTGCATAACTTTAAAAATGGCCAAAATATGGCTCCGTAAAGTTCGTCACGTATGAGACGCGTCTCTGCACATCACTTTGCCGGCTTCCTGTTTAAAGGGGTTTTGATATATCACTCTGATGTTTTGCATATTTGTAGTCGGCATAAAAGTCTACAACACTGCCAATTTTCAGGGGCATATCTTTCAAAATGGCTGAGTATTTTCCCGCCAAATATGACAGAATCTTAATAAGTCGGTTTTGCCGCTTAAAAAGTTAGGGTTAGGGTTAGGGTTAGGGTTAGGGTTAGGTTTAAAGTTATGGTTATGATTTTTTGTACATTTATTGTCCGTAATATGATCTACAAAATGGCGGATTTTCAGGTGCGAGGTATTCAAAATGGCAAAGTAAATGCCCGCGAAAGTTTAAAACGATTTAATTTACAACACAACTTTGACCGTCTAATTTCAGACGATTTATCCATGTTGTTTTGAAATATTGATACGATTTTTTGCACAACCGTACACACGTGCATGTACTACATAATGGTGGTTTTATAGATGCACATAACTGTAAATTAACCTAAGTTTTTACCCGCCAAAAGTTTGACACGGTAAGATTTGAACATTTTTTGCGTTCAACTTTGGCCACTTCCGGTACAAAGTGGTTTTTATATATCGCTTTGATTTTTCAATCGCAAAAAGTCTGGAAAATGCCTGACAATATGGCGTTTTTATGAAGTGGGAACCTCCCATAATGGCCGAGATTTTGCCCGCCAAATTTGACACGATTTATCAAGTTCCGTGTTAGGGCTATTTTTGTGAAAAATCTTGTTGTGAGCTAGAGCGCTAATTTTTTGTACAAAGATAGACAATTGCAAGCTGCACCACGAATCCTAGTCACATTTGCGAAAATTTCAAAAAATGGCCGATATTTTGACCGACAAAGATTTTTGTGAAAAATGCTTTTGTGAGCTAGAGCGCTAATTTTTTGTACAACGATAGATGGTAAAAAATGATGACAATTCCACAAAGTCCGCGTTGCATAACTTTAAAAATGGCCAAAATATGGCTCCGTAAAGTTCGTCACGTATGAGACGCGTCTCTGCACATCACTTTGCCGGCTTCCTGTTTAAAGGGGTTTTGATATATCACTCTGATGTTTTGCATATTTGTAGTCGGCATAAAAGTCTACAACACTGCCAATTTTCAGGGGCATATCTTTCAAAATGGCTGAGTATTTTCCCGCCAAATATGACAGAATCTTAATAAGTCGGTTTTGCCGCTTAAAAAGGTTTCCGACTTCCGGTACAAAGCGGTTTAAAGTTATGGTTATGATTTTTTGTACATTTATTGTCCGTAATATGATCTACAAAATGGCGGATTTTCAGGTGCGAAGTATTCAAAATGGCAAAGTAAATGCCCGCGAAAGTTTAAAACGATTTAATTTACAACACAACTTTGACCGTCTAATTTCAGACGATTTATCCATGTTGTTTTGAAATATTGATACGATTTTTTGCACAACCGTACACACGTGCATGTACTACATAATGGTGGTTTTATAGATGCACATAACTGTAAATTAACCTAAGTTTTTACCCGCCAAAAGTTTGACACGGTAAGATTTGAACATTTTTTTGCGTTCAACTTTGGCCACTTCCGGTACAAAGTGGTTTTTTTTATATCGCTTTGATTTTTCAATCGCAAAAAGTCTGGAAAATGCCTGACAATATGGCGTTTTTATGAAGTGGGAACCTCCCATAATGGCCGAGATTTTGCCCGCCAAATTTGACACGATTTATCAAGTTCCGTGTTAGGGCTATTTTTTCGGTAAATCTTGTTGTGAGCTAGAGCGCTAATTTTTTGTACAAAGATAGACAATTGCAAGCTGCACCACGAATCCTAGTCACATTTGCGAAAATTTCAAAAATGGCCGATATTTTGACCGACAAAGATTTTTGTGAAAAATGCTTTTGTGAGCTAGAGCGCTAATTTTTTTGTACAACGATAGATGGTAAAAAATGATGACAATTCCACAAAGTCCGGGTTGCATAAC